>NC_069500.1:515310613-515610613 GCF_027579735.1 Bombina bombina | reverse complement strand
GGGGGGGGGGGCTCAGTTTAGGGGTTAATAGGTAGTTTATGGGCGTTAGTGTACTTTGTAGCACTTTATTTAAGAGTTTGATGTTACGGCGTTAGCCCATAAAACTCTTAACTACTGACTTTTAAATACGGTAGGAGTCTTGACAGGAGAGGGTCTACCGTTCACTTCTTCCAAGCCTTGTAATACAGGTTAACGCAAGACTCGTAATCTAGCCATAAGAGCGTTAGTAAAAATTGAGATGTTACTCCCGGGTTCTCAGGATGTATAAGGCTCTGTAATGTAAACATCTGATATCATGATCTTGATAAGGTTTGTGTGTGCACTCACTCTGCAGTAAACATCAGAGTGAGAAGCAAGAGGGAATCTGATTCTCACTTTGCACCCCAAAACTCCCCACAATGATAAAATGATATTTAAATCAGGTGATGTATCTAGTCACAGTTTATCTTGGTGCTCCTCAAACCACGATTCAATTGTTCTGGCTGTGTGTATGGGCACATTATCTTCTTGAAAACTGGCATCATTGTTGGGAAACAATATATAATAATGCACCTCAACCATTTAGGGTAATGATGGGTCCAGCCGAATTTGAATTTATGGCACAGATCCATCCCTATTTTTGACAGATAGAACCAGACGCTTCCATGGGGGTTCGCCATACAAAAAACACATATAATACATACATACACAGATAAATACATAAATACATATGTACACATATATATATATATATATATATATATATATATATATATACATACATACATACATATACATCTTTAGACATGTATATGTATGTATCTCAATGTTAAAGTATTTGCCTGCCTTTTCATTTCTAACACCTGACAACTCATATCTTTGAGCCCTTTTGTGTGCAATATATTTTTTTAATACATTGTATTAGATAATGTTTTTCTGAGTGTAAGTGTACTTTGTAGTTTATTTTTTATGTTTTTTGTGCAACTTTTGTTTTTTTTTGTGAAACAGTTAACCAGAGCTCTGAGATTGCAGTAATCATTCTAGTGTAAATCGCGATTGTGCTCAGGGGATCAAGTCTAATTTCAACTTGTAATACCAATGTTAAGCCCGACAAGCGCAAATCCTTGTGACTCCTTATCGCTCCGGCACAATCGTTTTAGGACTAGATTACAAGTGGGGCGCTAATATATCGCGTGCCCACAAATGGGCAAATTAGCCCGTTTGCGGGTGCGCAATAAATAACCAGCCATAGAAAGTGGCTGGTTATTGCTTCCGCTAGCTCACGGTAAACATCTGATATCATGATTTTGATAAGGTTTGTGTGTGCACTCACTCTGTTGTAAACATCAGAGTGAGAAGCAGGAGGGAATCTGCTTTTCACTCTGCTCCCCAAAACTCCCCACAGTGATACAATGATATTCAAGTCAGGTGATGTATCTAGTCACAGTTTATCTTGGTGCTTCTTAAACCACGATTCAATTGTTCTGGCTGTGTATATGGGCACATTATCTTCTTGAAACTGGCATCATTGTTGGGAAACAATATATAATAATGCACCTCAAACATTTAGGGTAATGATGGTTCCAGCCGAATACGAATTTATGGCACAGATCCACCCCTATTTTTGACGGCTAGAACCAGACGCTTCCATGGGGGTTCTCCATACAAAAACACATATAATACATACATACAGTACACAGATAAATACATAAATACATATGTACACACACACACACATACACACACATATATATATATATATATATGTGTTAAGCAAAATGGTAGAAGCACTCCTGGTGAAGCTGTTAGGCCCAAGCTGTCCCGTACCGCCCTGGGTGCACTCGAAGGTGAATACAGAATAATAGAAAAAAAGGGAGTCACTCACAGGGTCTTGAATCCAAAATACCAGTGTATTTATTGATGTTCCAGGGTCGCCCCCGTTTTCAAAATAAGCATACAGAAATGACAAACACTTACCCTCCTATATACCACTACTAATCAAACACCACCCGTCGGCAATCATGGTCGCAACCGGAAGTTACACAGCATCACGTGACGTCAACGTCACACGTGTTGCCATGGCAACCGGACGCTAAGCCACGATAAACCAATGTGCAATTAAAAACAATTACAATTGTTGCTAATGCTACCAGGATCAGACATGTGCTATAGTGCTAGCAGGTTGAATCATGTTTATGCAACCTTAGCAATGTTAATGTATTTAGAAGAACAGTGAGCTACAAATGACACTAAAAAAACAAAAGGTTATACATCTAGCAACAAGCCTGCCATACAATAAAAATGGGGAAAACGTATGAGGTGATTTATGCAAGTTAATGTCACAGATCAGTATAATAGACAGTTTAAAAACGGGTTATCACTAGACTCATAAACATTATTGTAATATGAAATATGCAGGTTAATAGTTATCACAAAGTATCAAATAAGGATATAATTGCATACCTAATTAGGTGCCCTTGAAAATGGCTCATGTGGATAGTCTCTAAAATAAATTAGGATATATTGCAATGCTTGTGCCCCCTTTTCTAGAAATATACAATAAACGAAGGAAAACTAGATATAGAACTAAAAATAATACAGGATTATCAACATTAAATTGTTCAGTGTGAAGATGTCTCATATCATACAATTGACGGTAATACGCTAAAAGGGGGTGAGCATTTAAAAAGACTATAGTGTCATGAATACTCCACAAGACTCGTATTTTAACTGATACCTTATTGGGAATTGACATACTCATTCATGAGGTTTCAATGGGGACACTATATGCAGCAATGCCAGTCCAGATGTACATTAAGACCCCTAGGGGTCATAGTTCCCAAGTCAAAGATCCACCGCGCCTCCCTCTGCAAAAGGGTTTTAGCCCTATCACCACCTCTGGTGGGGGGAGGGATGTGGTCGATGATGATGTACTTGAGGTCAGTAACTTTATGACCCGCTTCAACAAAATGTCTGGCCACAGGCTGGTCAGAGGTTCCCCTGTCCAGGGCAGTCTGTATGGCTGACCGGTGGTTGGCCATCCTGGTACAGAGGTCATCCACCGTTTTGCCCACATAAAACATCCCACAGACACAGTGGAGCAGGAAGACTATGAATTTTGTGGTGCAAGTCACTCTGTGTTTGATATTGTATTTCTTTGTTAAATATGGGAGACTAAAGTGGTTTCCAGTGGTGAGTCCACCACATGTGGTACAGCCAAAACAACGGAAACAACCTGGTTTTGTTTTCAGGAAGGTTCCGGTGTTGTAGCAATTAATAGAATCCATTTTGATGAGTTGGTCTCTAAGTGAGTAGGCCCTGTGGTATCCAACCCTGAGTGGCAGCATGTTCTTAAAAGGTAGATACCTGTCCGTAGTAAGGAGGTTCCAGTTGTTACGCAGAGTATCTGCCATACCCTCTTTACCCATCGTATAGGTAGTGGTCAACTTGTTCTCTTTTTCTCTGTTCCTCGTATCGTAGAGCAGTTATATCCCTCATAGTTGATTCTCTACTACTTTTCAAAATTCTACTGTGGTAACCCCTCTGTATGAATGTTTTCTCCATCTCAGCCATTTGTGTGTCTCTGCATTCCGTGCTGGTGTTGTTCCTAGTCACTCTTTTGAATTGGGAGATGGGAAGTGCTTTTTTCAAGCTAGGAGGGTGGCAACTAGGGGCACATAGAATCAAATTCTTAAATGTGGGCTTGCTGAAGAGGGTGGTAATCAGACTTTCCCCTTGTTGTATGATTCTTATGTCTAATAAATCCACAGATTCTTTATCATATGCCATTTTGAATTTTATAGTAGGGTGGACCACGTTTAGTTCCTCAAACCACTGCAGTAGTTCATCCTCAGTGCCCTGCCTAGCAAAAACAGGTAATCAATATACCTTTTGAATAGATGGATCCTAGGGTCATGGAATAGTTCTGTACCACCGTTCTCCAACTCAACCATGAATAAGTTGGCATACGATGGGGCCATGTTTGACCCCATTGCCGTTCCAGCTATTTGTAAGTAGAATATGTGTTCGAAGTGAAAATAGTTGAGTTTCAAGCACATTCTTAACATCTTGCAAACAGCTTCTGCTGGAGGGCCGAAGTAGGGGTATCTGGCCAGTTGTCTCCTGGTCGCTGCTATTCCCTCCTGATGTGGTATGACTGTATATAAGCTGGTCACATCCAGTGTGACCAGCAGAATTTATTCAGTCAATGGGGGTAACTCTAGTAGTAGTCAAATCATGGCAGCTGAATCCAGTAGAAAAGAAGGTATGTTCCGGACCACGGGTAGGAGTATATGGTCAATATATGTTGATATCGGTTGTTGTAGGGATCCAATCGCAGAAACAATTTGTCTCCCTGGGGGATCCATTAGTCTTTTGTGTACCTTTGGTAACCGGTATCCTAGGGAATGATGTTGTCATGTATTCACTTGTGCCTTTGTCAATTAGGTTGTTTTTATATAGTTGTTGAATAAGATCATCCAATAGACTCTTAAATTTCTTTGTGGGATCCCCCTAAGGGTACTGAAGGTGTCTTTATCATCCAACTGTCTCATCACCTCTTTTTTGTAGTCAGTATAATCTTGTATGACCACGGCACCTCCTTTGTCCGCCTCTCTCAATACAATATTGGGTTCACTTTGCAGGTCACTGAGGACTTGTCTTTCTTTGATAGTCAAATTGTACCTGTGTATCTTATGAGTCTTACAGCCCTCCTCACTCGTCTGCCATAACAGTCTTGAAAATGTTTTTATGGAGGGATTATTGCTGTTGGGGTCATAAGTGCTTTTACCCCTAAACACTGTTCCAGGTTCTTCGTTGGTGGAAGTGTCAAATGCTCTTTGAGCCTAAGAGAGCGCGTGAATCATTGTACGTCCACGTATAAATTGAAGGCATCTGGTTTGGATGTTGGGATGAATGATAGGACTTTATTCAGGACACTGAGGTTGATGATTAGCTCCTCATGTACCTGCCCCTCCTGGGTGGTCTGTGAAACAGTTAACCAGAGCTCTGAGATTGCAGTAATCATTCTGAGTGATTGTGCTCAAGGGATCAAGTCTAATTTCAACTTGTAATACCAATGGTAAGCCTGACAAGCGCAAATCCCGGTGACAATTGTTTTGGGACTAGATTACAAGTGGGGCGCTAATATATTGCGTGCCCACAAATGGGCAAATTAGCCCGTTTGCAGGTGTGCAATAAATAATCAGCCATAGAAAGTGGCTGGTTATTGCTACCGCAAGCTCATGGTAGCAATTAGTGGTTATAACATTTATAAAATCTGGTTCATTTTATAAATGTCCACCAAATGCCCCAAATACAATGTAATATATTTTATTAAAAAAATAATAGTAGCATTTTTTAATAAAATAACTGCAAACAGCAGTTATATGGGGTTAAAAGTAGCGGGTGTGGGGTGTTTGAAAAGAAAAGGCACTTTACAGTAAATATACTGTATATGTATATGCTTATATACATATATATGTATATGTTAATATGTGTATTAACACATAAATATATATGAATATGATCATATACATATAAATTTAAAAAATGCTGCCCATTGCAGTGCTACTTACCCCCTTCGCTGCGCTAGATTCTCATGCCGTGTTTGAATGCATGAGAACGAAGCACCTATTGGAGCCTATCGGCTAGATTTAGAGTTTTGTCGGTAAGGACCCGCGTAGCTAACGCCGGATTTTTTCTGGCCGCACCATAAAAATAACTCTGGTATTGAGGGTCCACATAAAGGCTGCGTTAGGCTCCAAAAAAGGAGCGTAGAGCATATTTAACGCAGCTTCAACTCTCGATACCAGAGTTGCTTACGGACGCGGCCAGCCTCAAAAACGTGCTAGTGCACGATTCCCCCAAAGGAAACAATGGGGCTGTTTGAGCTGAAATAAAACCTAACACCTGCAAAAAAGCCGCGTTCAGCTCCTAACGCAGCCCCATTGTTTGCTATGGGGAAACACTTCCTACGTCTGCACCTAACACCCTAACATGTACCCCGAGTCTAAACTCCCCTAGCCTTACACTTATTAACCCCTAATCTGCCGCCCCCGCTATCGCTGACCCATGCATATTATTTTTAACCCCTAATCTGCCGCTCCGTAAACCGCCGCTACTTACATTATCCTTATGTACCCCTAATCTGCTGTCCCTAACACCGCCGACCCCTATATTATATTTATTAACCCCTAATCTGCCCCCCACAACATCGCCTCCACCTGCCTACACTTATTGACCCCTAATCTGCCGAGTGGACCGCACCGCTATCATAATAAAGTTATTAACCCCTAATCCGCCTCACTAACCCTATGATAAATAGTATTAACCCCTAATCTGCCCTCCCTAACATCGCCGACACCTAACTTCAATTATTAACCCCTAATCTGCCGACCGGAGCTCACCGCTATTCTAATAAATGTATTAACCCCTAAAGCTAAGTCTAACCCTAACACAAACCCCCCCCCCTAACTTAAATATAATTTAAATCTAACAAAATTAATTAACTCTTCTTAAATAAATTATTCCTATTTAAAGCTAAATACTTACCTGTAAAATAAATCCTAATATAGCTACAATATAAATTATAATTATATTATAGCTATTTTAGGATTAATATTTATTTTACAGGTAACTTTGTATTTATTTTAACCAGGTACAATAGCTATTAAATAGTTAAAATAGTTAAAATAATTACAAAATTACCTATAAAATAAATCCTAACCTAAGTTACAATTAAACCTAACACTATACTATCATTAAATTAATTAAATAAAATACCTACAATTACCTACAATTAAACCTAACACTACACTATCAGTACATTAATTAAATACAATACCTACAAATAACTACAATGAAATAAACTAACTAAAGTACAAAAAATAAAAAAGAACTAAGTTACAAAAAATAAAAAAATAATTACAAACATAAGAAAAATATTACAACAATTTTAAACTAATTACATCTACTCTAAGCCCCCTAATAAAATAACAAAGACCCCCAAAATAAAAAATGCCCTACCCTATTCTAAATTACTTAAGTTCAAAGCTCTTTTACCTTACCAGCCCTGAACAGGGCCCTTTGCGGGGCATGCCCCAAGAAGTTCAGCTCTTTTGCCTGTAAAAAAAAACACATACAATACCCCCCCCCAACATTACAACCCACCACCCACATACCCCTAACTAACCCAAACCCCCCTCAAATAAACCTAACACTAAGCCCCTGAAGATCATCCTACCTTGTCTTCACCTCACCGGGTATCAACGATCGGTCCTGGCTCCAAAATCTTCATCCAACCCAAGCGGGGGCTGGCAATCCATCATCCGGTGGCTGAAGAGGTCCAGAAGAGGCTCCAAAGTCTTCATCCTATCCGGGAAGAAGAGTAGATCCAGACCGGCAACCATCATCTTCCAAGCGGCATCTTCTATCTTCATCCGATGAGGACCGGCTCCATCCTGAAGACCTCCACCGCAGACCCATCTTCATCCGGCGACGTCCAACTGAAGAATGACGGTTCCTTTATGGGACGTCATCCAAGATGGCGTCCCTCGAATTCCGATTGGCTGATAGGATTCTATCAGCCAATCGGAATTAAGGTAGGAATATTCTGATTGGCTGATGGAATCAGCCAATCAGAATCAATATCAATCCGATTGGCTGATCCAATCAGCCAATCAGATTGAGCTTGCATTCTATTGGCTGATCCGAACAGCCAATAGAATGCGAGCTCAATCTGATTGGCTGATTGGATCAGCCAATCGGATTGAACTTGATTCTGATTGGCTGATTCCATCAGCCAATCAGAATATTCCTACCTTAATTCCGATTGGCTGATAGAATCCTATCAGCCAATCGGAATTCGAGGGACGCCATCTTGGATGACGTCCCTTAAAGGAACCGTCATTCTTCAGTTGGACGTCGCCGGATGAAGATGGGTCCGCGGTGGAGGTCTTCAGGATGGAGCCGGTCCTCATCGGATGAAGATAGAAGATGCCGCTTGGAAGATGATGGTTGTCGGTCCAGATCTACTCTTCTTCCCGGATAGGATGAAGATTTTGGAGCCTCTTCTGGACCTCTTCAGCCACCAGATGATGGATCGCCAGCCCCCGCTTGGGTTGGATGAAGATTTTGGAGCCAGGACCGGTCAGTGATACCCGGTGAGGTGAAGACAAGATAGGATGATCTTCAGGGGCTTAGTGTTAGGTTTATTTAAGGGGGGTTTGGGTTAGATTAGGGGTATGTGGGTGGTGGGTTGTAATGTTGGGGGGGGGTATTGTATGTTTTTTTTTACAGGCAAAAGAGCTGAACTTCTTGGGGCATGCCCCGCAAAGGGCCCTGTTCAGGGCTGGTAAGGTAAAAGAGCTTTGAACTTTAGTAATTTAGAATAGGGTAGGGCAATTTTTATTTTGGGGGTCTTTGTTATTTTATTTTGGGGCTTAGAGTAGGTGTAATTAGTTTAAAATTGTTGTAATATTTTTCTTATGCTTGTAATTATTTTTTTATTTTTTGTAACTTAGTTCTTTTTTATTTTTTGTACTTTAGTTAGTTTATTTCATTGTAGTTATTTGTAGGTATTGTATTTAATTAATGTATTGATAGTGTAGTGTTAGGTTTAATTGTAGGTAATTGTAGGTATTTTATTTAATTAATTTAATGATAGTATAGTGTTAGGTTTAATTGTAACTTAGGTTAGGATTTATTTTACAGGTAATTTTGTAATTATTTTAACTATTTTAGCTATTAAATAGTTCTTAACTATTTAATAGCTATTGTACCTGGTTAAAATAAATACAAAGTTACCTGTAAAATAAATATTAATCCTAAAATAGCTATAATATAATTATAATTTATATTGTAGCTATATTAGGATTTATTTTACAGGTAAGTATTTAGCTTTAAATAGGAATAATTTATTTAATAAGAGTTAATTAATTTCGTTAGATTTAAATTATATTTAAGTTAGGGGGGTGTTAGTGTTAGGGTTAGACTTAGCTTTAGGGGTTAATACATTTATTAGAATAGCGGTGAGCTCCGGTCGGCAGATTAGGAGTTAATAATTGAAGTTAGGTGTTGGCGATGTTAGGGAGGGCAGATTAGGGGTTAATACTATTTATTATAGGGTTAGTGAGGCGGATTAGGGGTTAATAACTTTATTATGATAGCGGTGCAGTCCGCTCGGCAGAATAGGGGTTAATAAGTGTAGGCAGGTGGAGGCGACGTTGAGGGGGGCAAATTAGGGGTTAATAAATATAATATAGGGGTCGGCGGTGTTAGGGGCAGCAGATTAGGGGTACATAAGGATAACGTAGGTGGCGGTCGGCAGATTAGGGGTTAAAAAAATTTAATCGAGTTGCGGCGATGTGGGGGGGCCTCGGTTTAGGGGTACATAGGTAGTTTATGGGTGTTAGTGTACTTTAGAGTACAGTAGTTAAGAGCTTTATGAACCGGCGTTAGCCCAGAAAGCTCTTAACTACTGACTTTTTTCTGCGGCTGGAGTTTTGTCGTTAGAATTCTAACGCTCACTTCAGACACGACTCTAAATACCGGAGTTAGAAAAATCCCATTGAAAAGATAGGATACGCAATTGACGTAAGGGTATCTGCGGTATGGAAAAGTCGCGGCTGAAAAGTGAGCGTTAGACCTTTTTTTGAGTGACTCCAAATACCGGAGGTAGCCTAAAACCAGCGTTAGGAGCCTCTAACGCTGGTTTTCACGGCTACCGCCAAACTCTAAATCTAGGCCTAAGGAAGCACGCTCTCATGAGTGCAATGCTTCCGAGCTCACGTTGCCATGGTGCTCAAATTTTTATACCAGCGCACATTATCATGTGCTGGTATTAATCAGTGGAGCACTAATATCACTTTCACAATATTCTATATTTAATATTTCAATAACTTGCCTTAAGATTATTGAGTTTTCGTGTGTGCTAACCTGATTGCATTAAGGGTTAGTACAGCAGATAATGTAGGAAACTGTGCCTGGTTATTGCATACACGCTACACTATAAAAGAATAAAGAACCCCTAAATGGATCTTAGATATAAAGTGCAAATAGAGACAATATAGGAGTGCTAAAAAATAATTTTTATAATTAAATATATATTTCAATATATATCTGATACTGTTAATATAAAATACATATATATATATGGATAGATATGTAGGTGTAGCTATGCAAATATACAGTATATAGAAATATGTATTTACAATAAAAAGAGCATTTTCCTGTAAGTGAAGAAGATTGGAATGTTAACTATGTACAGTAAATATACAGTATGTAGGGATAAAACTCAGTCATTTATTTAATAGACTGACCTCTACATCAGTTAGATGTCTATTACTGATTTTCACAAAAATGTTTTCTACCTTGGGGGTAGCGGTTATTTTCCTCTTCAATATGTACCCCTTCCTCGGATGTGGTCTCTGTCTCCCCCTTGGTTGCCTGATCGAGTATGTACCCCTTAAAAATCTTCCTCCAAGTTGTTGGGAATCTGTCTGTGGGACCTCTTATGGGTAATGGGACTTCAGTATCAGATCTAGAACTGGAATCTATTGTATTCAGGTGTCGACTCCAGAATTGTCTTTTCCTCTTTGGTCTGAAATGTCATCTCTCATTGGGGTTTAGCAGCCAGTTGTAAATTCTTTTATCCTTGTAATCCGAGTCAACTACCGTCAGTTTGCTATTTTTAAAGTCAACTAATTTCTTCTTATAGGCTTGTAGTTGTTGCTTGATTTTATCCAGCCATTTCTTAGATGTATTTTTTTGAAATACCTCCAGCTGTGTAATAGCATGATATCAGGCTCTGTTTTCTGCCATCCTCATACCGACAAAAAATATGAAATACATCACTATCTAACCTGTACAACGAAATATGTTATCTACCTGCTGAACTGTTGCGGATACTATCAAGACAAGGATGCACAACCACAGATCTTCAATCAGAAATGCCCTTAAAGAGCAAAAATGTGACCAACCTGTCGCAAGGCAATTTCTTTCCATGAATCACACAGTTAGCGACCTACAATTTTGTCTTATTGACCATATACCCCCCTGAGGAGGGGAGGGGACAGGGAATAACATCTACTTTATTCTTTCGGACAGATAGCTCAGCATGCTAAGGATCCCCAGCGAGGTCCACTCAGCCTTTCATCCTTCCAAGGTCGATAAAATGAGCAGCACCTTGAGACCTTTACGGGTGATTAGCCGTACTTTACAAGTATACAATACAGACTTAAGCAAGATTGATCTATAGACTGAATACCATACAACCTCATGGCCTCAATACCAATCTAGATTGGCACTGTTTTCTGTGATGTTGAGGTGGGTTGAGAGGTGGCGTCCCCTCAACCCCCTTAACTATAGCCCCGTCGCCCTGGAGTATGGGATTGGTAATTTGATGCCTAGGATGGGGAAACCCTCCACGAATACTCACTAAATCGTTTATTGAGGTCTGGGATTTGTGCAACATGGTAAAACAGCATTATGGTGGACAGCGGTGGAAGGATAAAAAGCTATTTAAATCCCCGAACGAGGTGAGTTGAAATTTTGTTTGTTTTTCTTTTAAACATATGATTTTTTTTTCCACTTTATTTCGGGGGTTGGCTAAAATATCCTGTTGTTTACCTATAAAAAATTAAAAAAAAATTAAAAAAAGTGGGTAGAGATATAAATTGTTTATATTATCTCTATTATATCAGGATTAGGTGAATAAAATTTGGTAGGTAAAATAAATTGGTATAAACAGTTTGAGGTAAACTGTTGTTTTTAAGGTTAAATTAGTTTCTTAGATGGAAGAAACATAATGGAATTATAGAATACTGACTGATAAATTGCTGGTTGCCGACTTTCAAAGTTTTTATGTCTGTTATATGTGTTATGTCATTTTTTTTTTCTATGTACTGCATGTATTGCTTTAAATTCTTCATAAGATTATAAGATTATTTCTGTACTAATTTGATTATTGTGGTTTGTGGCTTAAGAAGAGTTATGAAATCTTCCCTGATGTTTCAAGACGCACAGATTATTTTTTTGTAGTATACTGAACGGAAGATAAAGTAACTATTAGAAAAAATTTATTCTTTTGCACAAATTAAGCTTTTTGCACGATATTTAATTTCAGTATTGTGGTTTCTAAGTGGTTGAATTAAATGAGTATGGTTTTTTGCAAGAGAATAAATTACTAACCATTGTTTATATTTTAAGAGTTGTGGTTTGATGTTTGGTAAGAGGTATTTTGGTATTTTTTGCATAAAGTTGTTGTTATCTGTAAGAAAATAAGAGTTGATAAGTCACGGAGTTGGGAATGGGGAAGTCCCAGTCAAAGAATAAAAATAATAAAGATAATAAAGAAAAGAAAAATTGTAAACAAATAATATATGTAAGTGCTAGTGCAAAGCCTCCATTGCCATCATATAATAAACTATATCCTAGTTTAGTGACTCCGTCAGATGACGAATTACAGACTATTGCAGTAGCTGCTACACTACAGTCAGGGCAAAATAATTTGCACACCTCACAAGTTTCTGCATCTTCACCTGATACTCTGCAATATAGTCCTGTCACACCATTAAACATTTCATCATTAACGTCACCCTATAACTCTCTCACAACAAATTTGTATCCTCCCTTGCCTGATTCAAGTATTTCTTCTACTTCTTCAACTAACTTAATACAGACACCATCATCTTTTCATGAGAAAACACACATTACTATTCCTGTTGTTTCTGCCATATCACCTCCGATTATGCCATTAACGAGAGCGCAGGAGGCACAATTTGGGAGATATGAGAAAAAGAAAAGGGATGCAGGTATTAAGTTTGAAGAGGAGGATGAGGATTTATTGCAAATGCCTTTTCTTACTGTAGGTGATCAGCTCATAATTAAACCTTTAACACCTAGTGAGTTGCGTGAAATTACTAAGGGTGCACCTAATCCTAGGCAGCATCCATCTGCATGTATTCAGTATTTAAAACGCATGCTGGAAGGACAGAATATGACACAGACTGACATTCATATCATTATAGATGCATTATTAGACCATGATGCTGAATCTGGTTGGGATTGGAATAATGTTAAGACGATTAGCGAAATTGACACAAACACTTCAACAAGGTATGCATTAAATAGACCAGTGGAAAGAGCAGTTATGTGGGAAGAATTGTCAGACGAAATGCATAGAGTTTGGAAGGATAAACAAAGTATGTCTGTTGCATTAAGTTGCAAGCAGGGTCAGAAAGAGACTTTGGTTGAATTTGTTAAGCGTTTTTATAAATGCTGGAAGGAAGAAGCTGGAATGGAATCAGATAATGCAATGGGGTCATTAAAAGTGCAGACGTGTATAGGTAACATGCAGCCTCAACTTTCTTTATTGGTAAAACAGCTTGTTTCTGAATGGCCAGAATTGAAACCCGGTGAGTTCTTGAGAAGAATTCATGAGAAGGAGGGAGTGGGCTGTTTTGAAATAAAGAAACTGGAAGCAAAAAATGTTGCTTTTTATCAGAAACAAGGAATTCAGCACTGTGACCCATTTCAAGCCAGAGAAAGAGATAATACAGGATGTTATAGGATGTATGGAAGAGCAGGGGTACGTTATAGAGGAAGGGGGTGAGGTAGGGGTAATTATCCTTCAAATAGAACGCAGTGTTTTAATTGTGGGGAACAGGGCCACTGGAAAAATGAATGTCCAAATCCACCCAGTAATTCAGGGCCTCCTAGTAGCCCCAGAACATGGAATAGACAGCCTTACATTGCTCCATTACCTGCACCCATAGACACACCCAGGCATAATATACAGTGGCCATAGAGGTGCCTAAAAGAGGGTAGCACCCCTATTTTTCCAGTGGTGTCCACAACTTATCAAGAGCAACCATATGTGATTCTAGAGGTGGAGGGCTTAACCCTTCCATTTCAGGTAGACACAGGAGCAACATGCTCTGCTTTATGCTCAGATATGTATGGGGAGACGGAGCCTTCTTTAGGGATTAATGGAGTGCTGACTCAAACTCGTATAACACCACTATTAGAAGTTAGGGTACCGGGTACTGGCCAATGTGTATTACACCCATTTCGTATAATAACTGGATGTCCTTTAAACCTTTTGGGGCAAGATCTTATGGGTTCCTTGGGAGTGCAATTAAATGTCAATAAAACTGGTGGGTTAGAAGTAATCATGGGATCCACTAATTGGAGTTTTTACAATGACTTACTGAGTGAAGTCCCACCTTCAGTGTGGGCCTCCTCTAAGTTAGATGTGGGGTTGATTAAATGTACCCCATATAAAGCTAGGTTAAAACCTGGTGCTACTCCAGTGTACATAAAACAATACCCTTTATCTAAAGAAAAAATAGAGGGTATTAAGCCCATGATAGAGGAATTCCTTGCTAAAGGAGTTCTTCGTCCAGTGGTTTCTCCCTATAATACCCCAATAAATCTAGTCCCAAAGAAAGATAATGAATATAGATTAGTCTAAGATTTGAGGGCCATTAATGAAATAGTGGTGCCTATTGCGCCTATCGTGCCTGATGTTACAACCTTGCTTACAGCCATTCCACATGACGCCCATATATTTACAGTAATTGATTTAGCTAATGCATTTTTTTCGGTGCCATTAGACCCGGAGACACAGCTACTTATGGCTTTTACATTATATGGGGCATTTCAGATGGCATGGTGTCGCTTGCCTCAAGGCTATGTGTCGTCATCAGCGGTGTATTCGCTGGTGCTGCAGCGAAGTTTGCAGGCATGGACATGCAGCCGGAGTTCAGTCCTGCTTCAGTATGTCGATGACTTGCTGTTGTGTAGTCCAAATCAGGAGGCAAATACAGCAGACACTGTCAGTCTGCTTAAACACCTTGCTGCTGAAGGTCATAAAATAGCAAAGCACATGTTACAAGTAGGAATGGAAGAAGTGGAATATTTGGGTTTTGTGCTTTCACACTGTCACAGGTCTATCAGTTCTAAACGCATACAAGCAATCCAGAGGGTCCCCAAACCTAGTACTAGGAAAGAAATGCTTACTTTTCTAGGGATGATAAACTATTGCAGACAATGGATTCCTGAGTGTTCCCATCATGATTCCATACTAAGACAAGCTACAAAAAGTGAAAACCCAAAATGTATACAATGGACAACAGTAATGACTAAATCCTACATTGCACTTAAGACCAGCATTATTAGTGCCCCTGCTTTAGGACTACCTGATTATTGTAAACCATTTCATTTGTATGTCAGGGACAATTGTAAAACCATGGCTGCTGTCTGTGCCCAGGAACATGGCGGATGCATTTTGCGTCCCATAGCTTATTATTCCAAGGTAGTCCCAGTGACTGTGCAGGGGATGCCTGCGTGTCTCCGAGCATTGGCGGCATGCACCATGGCTGTGGAGATGGTTGAAACAATCACGTTAGGTCACCCAGTGATTCTACACACAAGTCACCAAGTTTTACATCTTGTAAAAAATGTTACCACACAGCATAGATATGACTGCCCAGAGGCTCTCTGGTTATGAATGTATATTGTTAAGTAACACTAACCTCACTATTAAATATAGTAATAGCAACTCAGGTCCGGCTCAGATTTTTAATGCATTGCTATTGGGGTCACCAGATCTAACAGCTGACCATGACTGTATAGAGGTAATACATCACATAACAACACCACAAGCTGACTTAATGGACAAACCTTTTGACTATGCAGAAAATATATTTGTTGATGGCTCCTGTTCAAAGCCTAGTGATGGGGTTTACAAAACTGGATATGCTGTTGTACAGTTACCAGACATAGTGCTAGATGCAGGACCTATTAATTATTCTTCAGCGCAGGCAGCAGAGCTAATAGCACTCACAAAGGCATGTGAAATGTTTAAGGATAAATCTGTTAATATTTACACTGACTCTCGTTATGCTTTTGGGGTTGTGCATGATTTTGGTATGATTTGGAAACAGCGTGGGTTTGTTTCAGCAGATGGCAAGACCATATCTCATACCAATCTCATTAATAACCTGTTGCAGGCAATACAGCTCCCAAAAGACATAGCAATCATTCATTGCCATGCACACACACATAGGACTGATCCTATTTCTATGGGTAATGCGCTGGCAGACAGAATTGCTAAAGAGGCTGCTTTTGCAACAGATACATCTGTTTCAATGTATGCTGTATTGGCCCCCCCTTCTTGCCCCACAGATCACATGCTTCATGAACTCCAGGGACATGCCACTGAAAGTGACATGTCTTTTTGGGAAGCTAAAGGGTTAACTTTAGATGAGAATGGTTTGTTTTGTAACAAAGGGAAGGTAGCCATACCGGAAACCAGTGCTCCATTATTTATAGCACAAGCTCATGGTGTGGGGCATCTGGGAATAAAGCCAACATTACACTTACGGAAGCAGTCTTTTTACATAAATAAAATAGATGAACATTGTAAATCATATATTAACAGATGTGTATATTGTTTGCAGGCAAACACAGTTATTCCAAATAAGGCAAAGCATGATCATCTACCTGCACCTACGGCACCTTTTACACACTTGCAAATTGATTTTACACATATGCCAAAGACTGGAAGTAAACAGTTTTATTTACTTGTCATAATTGTCCAATTCTCGAAATGGCCAGAAGCATTTATTACACAGAGAGAGGATACAAAAACGGTTGCTAAGATATTAGCCACTGAGATTATACCCAGATTTGGTTGCCCACTCCAGATTAATTCTGATAATGGCCCTGCTTTTATAAGTAAAGTTACAAAAGAGTTAGTACAATGGTTACGAATTAATTGGCATTTTCACATCCCATATCATCCTCAAAGCTCAGGAAAGGTAGAGAGAATGAATCGTACTATTAAGGAAAAACTTTTAAAAGCAACAGCTGGTACATGGGTTAGATGGCAGCAGTATTTACCTGCAATTTTGGCAGAAATTCGTATGACCCCAAATCGGACAACCAGGTTGTCCCCATTTGAGGTCCTAATGGGAAGACCATTCCCAACTCCATGGATAAAAGGTCCGCTTATCATTAAGAATGGTGATTTAGAGTGTATTAAGGAACAATATGTAAAGCAATTAATTGAAAAGTTGAATGGCATCTATGGTGATGTGTCCTCTCGTTTACCTCTTCCTGCACAGGAACCAACACATCTTTTCAAACCTGGAGACCTGGTCTGCATTCGACAACTGAATAGATCTAAGAAGGGAGGATTCCCGTTCAGCAAACCTGTGACCGTAATAGCTGTGACAAGAACTGCAGTACTGACAGACGACAGGGATATCTGGATACACGCTTCGCGTGTCAAGCTCTGCCTAAAGAGGGGAGAAGCAGGTGACAAGATACCAGTCACCTCTCATAAAGACACAGAAGAAGAGTATGCCCAGGACTGGGCACGCCTCATAAAGACACAGACAGCGGACGCTGTGAACAGTACTCCAGACCCCTGCATTCAGCATCCTGATCCATCTACAGTAACGATACAGAACAGTGACATTACTCTGAACAATTCACAAATTACCCAGCAGTCCTCAGAACAATTATAATACCTGTTGATGTTTTTATTATTATTATATTGGTATGAATAGCTGGTTAGAGATTGCTATAAAGTAAAATAGGGGTAAGACACAGAATACACAATACAGACACATTTCCATAATACTTGATAAGTCTTATTCATTGAGAAAAGTAGCAACACTGCATATTTCTTTCAATGAACTCTGAACCCATTTTGACCACCACACCTAGTGAACTTCCATCCTCTGCATTTATTTTGTCTGGTGAATCTAGTCTGAAAGTTTCTACTGATAACCCAACGGTACCTATGGTTCCTGAAACCCCTCCATTAGAGGTTCCAAAACAGTCTTTAACAACTATTCTAGCCACTACTTCAGCATCACTTACAAATTTATTAAAGAATAGAGAAAAGGGGAGAAAAAGAGTATCTGACTCTGCTATAGAGGAGACCACTCCCAACACCTACTACTTCCAGTGCCACTACATCACACCGACATATTGACATTAATACTGTCCAAATAGCTACCACATCTATGCCCAATGATCTCTGAATCTTTTGTTACTTTTTTACAAGATAATTCAGCAAAGCCAGAGCCTAATACTGCAATTACTCAAACAACTTCCTTATTATTAAATAACAAGCATAGGGAAAGATATACATCTTCAGTTACTGCTGAAGAGGAGTATAATTGTAAGATACGTAGGCATAACAAAACACAGTATCAGAGAAAATTTTGTACTAGACTACAGGAAAAGGCCCAATTATTTCATCACACTTGTTTAGTTTTAAAAGCTCAAAAGAGAGCACTAGTTGAGGAGTTGCTGGAACTCATAGAATATACTAAAACTATACAGAGTATACTTGAGAGGCATTTTTGGCATTGTTCTATAGCTCAGTACTCAACTAGTTATCCGCACCTGGTAGTTCATGTTACCCCCGAAGAGAGTGAAAATCCTACCGTTCCTATTTCCTTAAGTTATGTTAATCTCTAGATAGAGAGTGAACATAAAGGGAGAAGTTTAGGAGTTTAACGCAGTATTATCATAAATACATTTCTTTGAAGGAAAATCTAATGAGTAACATTCCACTGAGGGCAGTTACTTACACTTTTCCTCCTTTGATAGAAGAAGAAACGGCCGCACAACCAATACAGGAAGATTCTTTAGCAGGCCCATCTTTCTTACATACACCTACACCTGCTGGGGCTGAAACAGGGTCAGTGGAGACAGGTTTTGGGTTGGGGGGTATATCAGGAACCGCCTCCCACTTCATATAGGTGTGCTAAGATCCTTGCTGCAATTACTAAACAGCAGAAGGTTAGTCAGCGTCAGATTAAGGAGTGTCAGTATAATAGATTAGCATCTAGAAAATACAGAGAAAAAAAGACAGCTGAGCTTACACTAGCCTGGGAGAAACAGCAGCGTTTGGAGCAAGAGATTGAGGTGTTGCGTGATCAAGTGGCATCTCTGAAACACTTGCATGATATTGTAGGAAGAGATATAGCACATCACTTAACACACTGTCCCATAGCCTTAGCAAACATTACTATTTAGATTGCAATCAGTTTTAACAGTGGTACGGATACTGAACTTGTCAGTATCAGCTAAGTTTTGAGGATGCCCCCATTGTAATGATGAACCAACCATGCAAAACGGTGATGATGGTATTTGGGGTTCTTTTGGTTGCTTACATACCAGTCATAATATTCTCCTGTTATGGATACCCTGAGACTACAGGATCTTTTGATCCACAGTGTGAATTTTTGCTTGGTAGAAGAAACATTAATTACACAAATACAAATACAAAGTTTCAAAATGGTTCTGACACTTCATTTACTTCAAATGTAAATACCTCTATTTCCCAAAAGAGACACAAAAGATCTGCACCATTAATAGGACTCCGGGTATACTGGTAAATTGTTATGATTTGTTTGCTTGGAATGGTTATACTACACATGATTATAGTATAAACATAGAAGGTATGGATCAAAAAAAGTGTAAGACAAAGCAAAGATGTGAAGTATTTATTTTTAAATCTTCATCAAAGAATCTATGTCACAATGTCACTTCAAATGTATTAACATTAACCCCGCATCATGATACACAACACTGTAGCATGCAGGTAACTTCTTTCACTAATTATACAACTTATCTTTTGTCACATCTTCCTCTTCGGTTTGTGGGTATGACAAATGACTTTATAGTTAAAGTAAAGGATCCAAAAACATACGATACAACAGAATTTAAGGTAATGCAGTCTTTTTGTTTTTTTCCTTAAACAAAATGAACTGTCATCTAATGTAACAATTATACAAGAGGGGGGAAGTCAAACGACAATGATAACATGGCCTCTGAACACATATCTTGTATTTTTGAATACGATAAATATGCCAAAGGACACAACAGAACTTAATGTTTTTGTACAATTCTGTAATGAATATACAAAACCATTATATGCTCATAGGACACCCTATAGTCCTGTTGATTGCTGCAGTACGCATGATTGGCATACAGGTACTCATTTCAGTTATACATATTTGATGTCAACTGAAAAGGAGACTGATAAAAAGGTTAATTGTACTAATTGGAAATCATGTAGGACTTTGAGTCTTACTTCCACTATTAAGCCCATTTGTTATGACAGGCTTTTAGGTCAATACCTGTTTCTGCCCAATAAAGACTCAAAGAAGTCTAATACTCAAGTTACTGCATATCCCCCAGGCCCCAAACCTTCTTATCATTTATCACTCACACCTACTAGACTCCCTGAGGCATTGAAAGGTTTGGAGGATTTGAGGGAGAGTCAAAGCACGCATGATAACATTAAAGATATACTCCGCTCCAACAATTACTTCCTACCACACACGTTTAAAATAAACCAAGCACCCGATTATACAGACATAGAATGGAATACAGGTACTTATGTTGTGTTTACATATATAAGGCCTAGTAATGTGCAGGGGGAGGTATATCCCTATGCATATTATTGGAAATTGATTTATTGCCTGCCTTATGTACCCAGCAGTATCCATAACTATACCACTGTTCCTTTGATTCACACTTGTGTAAATACCACCACATTTTCAAAAATGGTACAAATATCCCTTAACATTTCTATGCCAGATGTCTCTTTATGCCGCCGCTCACGCAGGCGACGTGAATGGTATGACACCTTGCTGGGGGGTACTGGTACTACACTTGGTGTCCTTAATGGTATAGACAATGAGGTTATCAATAACAAATTATCTAGCGCTGGTGCAGACATTGGCTCATCACTACACTTGATAGGACAATGGGCTCCTACAGTCTATGAGGCACAAAGAAAAGGCCTAGAGCTTGAGTCAAGTATGTATAGGTATTTGAATAACCTTACTATGGCTGTGGAAAACCTGGTATCAGATAGTAGTAGTTGGAGTCTTTGTGGTTTACGGTATGTATATATGAGTCAACAACGTTTAGATTTGGAAAACATTCTAATAATCCCCAAAACTGATAAATTACGCAGCTTGTTAACAATAGGACACAACAATGAAGATGTGTGGATACATATTGATACTACTAGTGTTAAGTGCGTAGAATGAGAACGTAATGGTAATGTTTCTAAACATTCTTGCCTAGTGTCAATCACTGCATACACAGCTGGTATTGTTAAAGTAGCTTGCAAATTTTTCACATTACCACATCCAGTTTTAAATTTGTTGCATTCTAATTGGACATGGTGGAAACCTATACATCATGGAAAATATATATTTCCTCACGACAACACCACATCTTCACTTGAACATTGTGATCAGACTGATCATGGATTGGCGTGTCGTCATGCCTCTCCAAATTTTGAACCATGTTTATTGGCATCTGAGATTAATTTGTGCACATGGCAGGTATATCCTGTAAATTTCTCAGTGATGATAGAGATTGCGCCTCAAACAGTATGCATGTCTACTAGTGTACCAGTAAATATTCCTTTGGTTGATAATCAGCTGCCATTCTCTGGATGTGTATTTAATATTAGTATTTTTACCTGGAAAGGTAGAAGCTATTTATTACACCCTGTACTGAATATTTACAAACATGCATTCTATGTGCCACACAACCTACCTATTTCTTCATATCAGTTGCCCTCCACCACGATTCTACAATTAATGATTGGGCAGAAAGAGTTGTTTAACACATTACAGCAACATGAAAAAGCTATTTCTCATGGTGAAATACAAACACATTTTGTTAAAGACAAGTTGATATCTGTATCTTCAAAAATACAGAATGCTCTAACACATCATTGGTATGATTCGCTGACCGGCTGGTCTACAACAGGTAATCAGATATTACAAATGTCATTCTACCCACTCATAATTATTGCATGTATATTAATACTGTTAACAATATGGAATCTATATCTCACTTGCACTCTTCGCAGGAGAATTAAGGCCATTATTGAAAGGCATACTGAACATGAATATGAGAATTTATTAAGAGGCATACCAACCACATATGAAGTGCGTGATGATATATATGAGATCCCCAACATTGTAAACACTCGTGCATAGTGCTCATTGTTGTGATCACTTTGTGATCAAAGAGGGGAATGAAGATATATATAGATATATACCTACAGGGAGTGCAGAATTATTAGGCAAGTTGTATTTTTGAGGATTACTTTTAATATTGAACAACAACCATGTTCTCAATGAACCCAAAAAACTCATTAATATCAAAGCTGAATAGTTTTGGAAGTAGTTTTTAGTTTGTTTTTAGTTATAGCTATTTTAGGGGGATATCTGTGTGTGCAGGTGACTATTACTGTGCATAATTATTAGGCAACTTAACAAAAAACAAATATATACCCATTTCAATTATTTATTTTTACCAGTGAAACCAATATAACATCTCAACATTCACAAATATACATTTCTGACATTCAAAAACAAAACAAAAACAAATCAGTGACCAATATAGCCACCTTTCTTTGCAAGGACACTCAAAAGCCTGCCATCCATGTATTCTGTCAGTGTTTTGATCTGTTCACCATCAAAATTGTGTGTAGCAGCAACCACAGCCTCCCAGACACTGTTCAGAGAGGTGTACTGTTTTCCCTCCTTGTAAATCTCACATTTGATGATGGATCACAGGTTCTCAATGGGGTTCAGATCAGGTAAACAAGGAGGCCATGTCATTAGATTTTCTTCTTTTATACCCTTTCTTGCCAGCCACGCTGTGGAGTACTTGGACGCGTGTGATGGAGCATTGTCCTGCATGAAAATCATGTTTTTCTTGAAGGATGCTGACTTCTTCCTGTATCACTGCTTGAAGAAGGTGTCTTCCAGAAACTGGCAGTAGGACTGGGAGTTGAGCTTGACTCCATCCTCAACCCGAAAAGGCCCCACAAGCTCATCTTTGATGATACCAGCTCAAACCAGTACTCCACCTCCACCTTGCTGGCGTCTGAGTCGGACTGGAGCTCTCTGCCCTTTACCAATCCAGCCACGGGCCCATCCATCTGGCCCATCAAGACTCACTCTCATTTCATCAGTCCATAAAACCTTAGAAAAATCAGTCTTGAAATATTTCTTGGCCCAGTCTTGACGTTTCAGCTTGTGTGTCTTGTTCAGTGGTGGTCGTCTTTCAGCCTTTCTTACCTTGGCCATGTCTCTGAGTATTGCACACCTTGTGCTTTTGGGCACTCCAGTGATGTTGCAGCACTGAAATATGGCCAAACTGGTGGCATTGGCATCTTGGCAGCTGCATGCTTGACTTTTCTCAGTTCATGGGCAGTTATTTTGCGCCTTGGTTTTTCCACACGCTTCTTGCGACCCTGTTGACTATTTTGAATGAAACGCTTGATTGTTCGATGATCACGCTTCAGAAGCTTTGCAATTTTAAGAGTGCTGCATCCCTCTGCAAGATATCTCACTATTTTTGACTTTTCTGAGCCTGTCAAGTCCTTCTTTTGACCCATTTTGCCAAAGGAAAGGAAGTTGCCTAATAATTATGCACACCTGATATAGGGTGTTGATGTCATTAGACCACACCCCTTCTCATTACAGAGATGCACATCACCTAATATGCTTAATTGGTAGTAGGCTTTCGAGCCTATACAGCTTGGAGTAAGACAACATCCATAAAGAGGATGATGTGGTCAAAATACTCATTTGCCTAATAATTCTGCACTCCCTGTAAAGCCTTGACATTTATGTTATATTACTGTATTACTGCATAATCATATAGTCATATAATCAAAGAGTTAAATATTTTAACAGAAATATTTAATACACTATATTCTTTTGTTTTTCTGTAATTTCTCAATATCAGAGCTAGCTTCAAACTTCCTGTCCACGAATAATTGTGAAATGTCGTTTTTTGTTCCTAAATAAAAAACCACAATATTGGGGGATGTTTTTTGCATTATATATATATATTATTACAATTTATAAAGAAATTGTCGTATGCCCATGTTTGTAAATTGTCGTATGCCCATATATGTAAAAATGACTTCCCGTATTTTATGAACGTAGTTTTGTATAACAGGAATGTTCACGCGCAAAATAAATTGGAGTTGTCATATACCAATCTGTGTATGTGTGGCTTATTTGGCGACTCTCCAGGCGCCTGCCTTTGTAAGTTGGTAGCCAGCCTTGCAAGTCAGGTGATAAATATATCTTCGGCCGAAGAAAGGAAATTACCTACAAGCATTATGAATAATGATATATTTAGTTGTATTGTTGGACCATGTCTATAGAATTGGGCATAATCTATGTTCTGTGTGATAAGGGCATTGAAGGTCTGTGTATCTTATTTTCTTTATACCTAACATACAGGTAGATTACGAGTTTTGTGTTACAGATTTTAACGCTGAAAAAATGGCAATTTCAGCATAATGGCAGTAACGCAGCTATTGCGAGTCATGTCGGTATAGCTATACCACAGGCATTTTAGCCTGTAACGCAACATCCATTCCGACTCAAAAAAATTATGTTTTTGCTTGGGATTTTCATAGCGCCGGTATTACAGGTTGTGCTGGGAGGCTAAAAATCTTGCGTTACAATAGCTTATGAGGACGGCTACCTAGCCGAAACATGTCAGTTGCTATTTGCTGACCTTTTCAAACTTTTGTACCCATGTTTGTGCCTTCTATGTGGAACTTTTTAAACAGACGCCAAAGGTGTGAATAAAGAATACTTTTAAACTTCATCTCACAGCCGGTGCTCCTTCCTACTTTTTACTCTGTTGCTAACTTTAACCCCAGTGAGCACGGCAAGCTTTGGAGATAACACAGTGTCCAGGTTACGTTATCTGGAGTGAGTTCCGGTCTACACAGCAGCTGGTTTTAGGAGAGCTGACGTCATCGGACGCTTCGATCAGTGGAGTCTGAACCGCGCCCCTGCAAACAGCCGAGGAGGGTATGGAGAGCTGACTGGAGGAAGCAAACACTATAGATACGTAACTACAGTGGAGGTTCAGCCTCTACCTTAAGACTGGCCAGGATTACAGGAGGCGTCAGTAAGAACTTTTGTTTTTACACTATTGCAATACTGTGATGTATTGGTATGAGAAGCACTCTCACTGACTCCCAGCTGCCTGCAGCATCTTACAGATATACTATATCGTAAAGGATTACCTAGCTCCTACAGCTAGAACCACTGTTAACCCTGTTGACTGTTTTGTTTTACAACCTATACTGACACAATCCATACCGCCATTTGAAAGCAGTAATTATGAGTTTTGCGCCACAAAATCTTTCACAAAACTCATAACTAAAGTGTTACAAAGTACACTAACACCCATAAACTACCTATTAACCCCTAAACCGCTGCCCTCCCACATTGCAAACACTATATTAAACCTATTAACCCTTAATCTGCCGCCCACATCATGACTATTAAATAAATTTCTGCTGCTCCTGACATCGCCGACACTAATAAAAATTATTAACCCGTATTCCGACGCTCCCCGTCACCACTATAATAAAGTTCATAACCCCTACGACGCCGCTCCCCGACATCGCTGACACTATAATAAAGTTATTAACCCCTATTCCGCCATTTTCCAACATCGCAAAACGCTAAATTAAACTATTAACCCCTAAACCTAAAGCCCCCTAGCTTTAAATTAAAATTACAATATAACTATATTTAAATAAATAAAAACTTGACTGTGTAATATAAATAAAACTAACATTAAACTATAAATTAACTTAACCATACTATTCTAATAAAATAAAAAAATACTACCAATTAAATAATCTAAATTACACATTTAAAAAAACCTAACACTACGAGAAAAATTAAAAAATCTAAAATTACAAAAATAATAAACACTAAATTATGAAAAATAAAAAACACTAAGCTTACAAAAAATAATAAACAAAATTATCAAAAATAAAAAACAATTACACCTAATCTAATAGCCCTATAAAAATAAAAAGTACTCCCAAAATAAAAACACCCCCTTGCCTACAATAAACTACCAATAGCCCTTAAAAGGGCCTTTTGTAGGACATTGCCCTAAGTTAAACAGCTCTTTAACCTGTAAAAAAAGATAAAGTCCCACCAACAGTAAAACCCACCACCCAACCAACCCCCCAAAATAAAAAAAAAATAACTCTAAAAAAAACATAAGCTACCCATTGCCCCTAAAGGGGCATTTGTATAGGAATTGCCCTTAAAAGGGCATTTAGCTCTTTTTCAAAAGCCCAAACCCTAATCTGAAAAAAAACACCCCCAAAAATGATAATAATAATATAACTAACCCCAAAATATCTACTCATGGTTGCTGAAGTCCGGACATCCAAGCGGCGACATCTTCATCCATCACGGGGGGTCGTCTTCTATCTTCATCCCAGCGGCTCGGAGTGGTGAAGACATCCAGCACGGAGCGTCCTCTTTATACATTCCCCGCCATATACTGAAGCTTCAATGCAAGTAGCCATTTCAAAATGGTGTACCTTGCATTCCTATTGGCTGATTTGATTCTTAAAATTCAAAACAGCTAATAGGATGAGAGCTACTGAAATCCTATTGGCTGTTCAAATCAGCCAATAGGATTGTAGAAGCTCTCATCCTATTGGCTGTTTTGAACAGCCAATAGGATTTTAGAACCACTCATCCCATTGGCTGATTTGAATTTGAAGAATCAAATCAGCCAATAGGAATGTAAGGTACACCATTTTGAAACGGCTTCCTTGTAATGAAGCTTCAATGTACGGCGGGGACTGTATGAAGAGGACGCTCTGCGCTGGATGTCTTTGCTGCTCCATGCCGCCAGGATGAAGATAGAAGACACCCTGTGATGGATAAAGATGTCGCCACCTGGATGAAGACGTCTTGCTGCCTGGATGTCCGGACTTCAGCAACCGTGAGTAGATATTCTGGGGTTAGTGTTAGGTATTTTTTTATTTTTTGGGGTGTTTTTTTCAGATTAGGGTTTGGGCTTTTTAAGAATAGCTAAATGCCCTTTTAAGGGCAATGAAAAAGAGCTGAATGCCCTTTTAAGGGCAATGCCCATACAAATGCCCCTTTATGGGCAATGGGTAGCATATATTTTTTTTAGAGTTAGGTTTTTCATTTTGGGTGGTTGGTTCATTGGTGGGTTTTACTTTTGGGGGGACTTTGTCTTTTTTTACAGGTAAAATAGCTGTTTAACTTAGGGTAATGCCTTACAAAAGGCCCTTTTAAGAGCTATTGGTAGTTTATTGTAGGCTAGGGGATGTTTTTATTTTGTGGGGGGCTTTTTTATTTTTATAAGGCTATAAGATTAGGTGTAATTGTTTTATTTTTGATAATTTTGTTTATTATTTTTTGTAAGCTTAGTGTTTTTTTATTTTTCGTAATTTAATGTATATTTTTGGTAATTTTAGATTTTTAAATTTTTTCCGTAGTGTTAGGTTTTTTTAAATTTGTAATTTAGATTTTTTATTGGTAGTATTTTTTATTTTATTAGAATAGTAAGGTTAGGTTAATTTATAGTTTAATATTTATTTAAGGTTTATTTTTATTTATTTATATATAGTTATATTGTAATTTTAATTTAAAGTTAGGGGGTGTTAGGTTTAGGGGTTAATAGTTTAATTTAGTGTTTTGCTATGTGGGAGGGGCGGCGGTTAAGGGGTTAATAGGTTTATTTAGTGGCGGAAATGTGGTATGGTTAATAGCTTTATTATAGTGACGGTGTTGTCGGGAAGCGGCAGAATAGGGGTTAATAGCTTTATTATAGTGGCGGATTGTCAGGGAACAGCGTAATAGGGGTTAATAACTTTATTATAGTGGCGGTGATGTCGGGGAGCGGTATAATAGGGGTTAATAATTTTTACTAGTGTTGGCAATGTTCAGGGGCAGCAGATTAGGGGTGTTTAGACTTGGGGTTTATGTTAGGATGCTAGGTTTAAATGTAACTTTTTTTCCCCATAGACATCAATGGGGTTGTGTTACAGAGATTTTTCATTCCGCACTTCAGGTGTTTTTTTCTAACACTCTCTACTCATTTATGTTTATTGGGGAAAGCGTGCATGAACACGTCAAATCAGCCTTTGGCTTTTGCGTGGTATGGAGCCTAACGCCACCATATCGTACACACAAGGAGGCTGTTCAGTAACTCGTAATGGCAGAGCTAATGAGGGTGAAATAACGCAACATTTTTAGTGTTAGTTTTGCACCCTGTTTAGCGCAAAACTCGTAATCTAGGTGATAGAGAGTTAGATGAACTCCTGATTGCCATTTGTTAAAGGGGTTTAATGATATCTACAGTGAAAACCCTCTCTTTGGCACAGGGGAGTAACTTAATAGGATGTTTAATCTTACTTTAAGTCTATCACAAATAATGCTATGAATAGAATGTATAGGTGATGCAATATATTCAATGTTATATAATGAGCATGAAGTTATTATGATAAAATACAGTGATTTTTAAAAAAAAATATTATTATAATTTTTTTTGTATGTAAATTAAATCCTGTATGGATATTTGATAAATATGATAGTAAGACAGTCTAATTAGCCTGAACATAGGTTGGAGAACAAATAATGTCCCTGATAGTTAACTGCTATCTGATTTGCAGGGCATCTTACAATCTGACTAAGCAAAAGCAATCACCTAGATTACAAGTTTTGCATTCGTGTTTTAATGCTGAAAAAATGGCCATTTCAGCGTTAAAACAGTAACGTAGCCATTACAAGTCTTGCCGGTATAGCCTGTAACGCAACGTCAGTCCCGCAACCAAAAAAGTTAAGTTTTAGCATGGGATTTCCATAGCGCTGTCATTTCAAGTTTTGCTGTGAGGCTAAAATGCTTGCGTTACAGCCTATACCAACAAGATCCATTCCGCTATCTGAGACCAGTAGTTATGTGCTTTGCACAACATAACTGTTACACAAAACTCATAACTAAAGTGTTATAAAGTACACTAACACCCGTAAACTACCTATTAACCCCTAAACCGAGGCCCTCCCGCATCGCAAATATTACATTAATCTTATTAACCCCTAATCTGCCACTCCCAACATCGCTGCCACTAATAAAATATATTAACCCCTATTCCGCCGCTCCCTCACATCGTCACCACTCTAATAAAGTTATTTACCCCTATTCCCTCACACCCCAACATCGAACACACTATAATAAAGATATTGAACCCTATTCCACCGCTCCCCGAAATCGCTGCCACTAAATAAACCTATTAACCCCTAAACCAACAGCCCCCCACATCGGAAAAAACTAAAGCTCTCATCTAAAAGCAGAAGCTCTCATCCTTTTGGCTGATTTGAATTTCAAAAATCAAATCAGCCAATAGGGACGCAATTTTGAAAAGGCTCCCTTGCATTGAAGATTCAGTATATAGATTAGGGTTTGGGCATTCTTAAAAGAGCTAAATGCCCTTTTCAGGGCAAGAAAAAGAGCGGAATGCCCTTTTAAGGGCAATGCCCATACAAATGCCCTTTTCAGGGCAATGGGTAGCTTAGGTTTTTGTTAGAGTTAGTTTTTTTTTATTTTGGGGGGTTGGTTGGGTGGTGGGTTTTACTGTTGGGGGGATCTTTGTATTTTTTTCAGGTAAAAGAGCTGATTTCTTTAGGGCAATGTAGACTAGGTTTTTTTATTGTGGGGGGGCTTTTTATTTTTTTTTTTGAAAATAATTTTTTTATTGAAGTTAAAGCATATATCATCTGAACAAGGACTCGCCCTAAGGTAAAAGTTACAACAATAAGAATAATACGTTGTCTATACAAAGGCATTATTAAAGAAGCCATATACAGATACAGCAAGAGAAAAAAAAAAGAAAAGAAAAATACATTTCAAGTCTGGTTATGAAGATAGGCAATATCTTTGGCGAGATGAAACATAACTTCTTTTTATATTATCAGCGTATGAACTCCACATTCTAATAAAATACTACTTAATACCAAAAGATCAGCCTGTGGAGGGTTAAAAAAAAAATCAGCCACTCTTGGGCTGAGATATATAGGGGGAGGGGGATATTCAGCGGGTAAGCACCGCTATATGTATAGGAGAAGGGGGTGGGTGGGAGGACGGAGCCAACTATAAAAGTAAGTAGCAAAGGGTATCTGGAGTGAACTTAGGAGTACCCAAATGTAGAGACCGTAGGCCTGGCAGTTGGATTACTAAAAAGATAAGTCAAATATGCCTTAGGGAATTGGTCTACTTAAAAGTATGTAGCGGGGCAAAGTGATGTCTTAACGCTAGGTGAAGTAGCTAAATAGTGACTAAAGGCTACTCTGCTGATTAACATAAAATATATAATATATTTTGCCCGAAAATAAAATAAATAAAACTATGAGACTCAAGAAGAGAAAAGTACAAAAGACATCTCTTTGTAACAACTTATATAACACAGGTCAAGGGGAGTATTTGGGAATTAAACTTTCTGTCTCGGATATCAGCATTAGTGATGAGACCTTGAGTGGGAGAAATTTTACTAATATCTAGGAAAGCTTAACTATGAAGGCTATACAGCAGATGGTGTGTAGTATATAGTAGACATAGTTGTTAACTGTACTACAGCGCTTACTCGCATATAGGTACAAGAGCAGAATGACAAGCTAGTGCCTAAATTAAAACAAATCAACATGCTTCTCAGAGTATAGGGAAGTGATAGCTCTCACTAAGCCGCCAGAGCTATAATATTATACACATACATAACATATCTTAACTTTCTTACCATTCACCTCTAATCCATAAACTGTTAATATGATATGGGGGTATAGGAAACAGAGCTCTATATTTTTGGTGTAATATAACAAACTCCTTCATAGAGATGCTAGGCCATCAACCTATATATACAACTAATTTTCCCCTTTATACTTAGGGTAAATAGTCTATTAGTTATATTACTCAAGCTAGGGACTGTTGTTGTGATGAGGTCAGTATAGCTCTTAATGAAGTTATATTTGGAGGATAGCCCCCTATGGAGAATAAGGTTCACAGTGAGTGCATAGGACTCCAGAGATAACCATATGAGATTATAATGTAAATAGCTCAATACTACATTAGTGTGTTATTTCAGGCTAGAAACTATGATGAACGAATTAACCCATGTACCTTTGAGGAGATTAAGGCCGTGATGACATTAGTGACTGGTACAAATGTAACATGCATATCAAAGTCCTTGTTCTCTATGTAATGTGGTTGTTTTGTGCACACTGCTAGGCAAGTTTAAAATGAGTGGGTGTATCTTAACACAGCAATAAAGGCTACCACCCTGGACAAAGACACTCACATAGATAATGTATATAATTGCAGAGTGATGTAAAGTTCCACTATGAAAACATATGTTTAAAATTACCACATAAATAGTTTCAGCTAGTGCAGTAAGATTAGACTATAGCATAGGATAATTGAACAAGATAGCTTACTGGTAGGGAATAAAAACGTTTGTGAACTTTTAAGCTAGATAGGTGCCATTAAGAAAAACCTCACTGTTCTGAAGGCAAATTAAAAACATAATATATATATAAGTGTATAGGAGCATTAATGTCAACATCGAACAAAATGTTATGAACTTGGATCATACACATATAAACAGAGAGCAATCTACATCATGGAGGGCTGCCCTGTAAGAGTTAACACCAGTATCACACATTAGATAAACTATGGATTGGGAATTACCCAGACAGGAGTTAGGATGCATAAACAGAACATACAGAAAAAACTCATAACCAACCCCATAGGAAGCCCTTCTTGCGTCCTGTCATGTATGGTATAAAATACAGCAGGTATGTATCGTTTCAACTAAATATTGTGACATTTGAAATTTCATATGTCCAAGCCCCATAGGGCACGTGTACAAGGATATGCCCTCATTAAGGATTAACCTGTGGAAAAAAATTACAGCAATAAAACAGCAATAATGTGTTTTACACATAACAGGGGAAAACATTGCAGCGTGGAAATCGCCATCAAAACAGAGTGAGCTTGAGTTTAAGTCTTTAGATCTTAGCTTCTTCAAGAAAAGTTCCGGTCAGTAAAAGAATATAGAAAGAAGTCACATCCTTAATAAAACAACTTTACCCTATGCCAGAGCGAGTAAGCAAATGTCCATCTGGGTGGTTGATAAACTTTAGTTCCTGAGGTAGAGCGGTATCTGTGGTGAGAAGTCGCTTCAGCTTCAGTGCGGCTACCCGAATAGGCATGACCGCTGCCCAGTCTCCCCTCTCCCTTGCAGCGTATGCCTTAAATGACATGTGTGGGGTCTTCGTTACTTGGTCGCAGGAGTTGCCTGAATCCTCTATGTTCTTGAGTGGTGTAGGTACAAGGGCCTCTTGAGAACGAGAGAGCTGGGGATGTTTCCCTGCTAAGGTCGGAGCTGCATTTGTGTAGTCAGATGAGTCAGGTATGTAGATCAGCGGGTATTCTGTATACAGTTGCGGCGGGTCACAGATCACTGCCCTTGAAACAATATTAGTTGAGACCTGTCCGGTCTTTCTTTCCTGTGCTCGTTTGTGGATGAGCAGAGTTGGGGCAGTGGGTCTGCTACTGGATATACCGCGCTGGAGTCTTGCCGGATTATATGAGAGGCGCCATCTTGGACGCGCAATTCTGCAATAAGAGATTGTAAGTCCCCAAACTGCCTGTCAGCCTTGCTGCATAAGCCTTTCAGCAATAAGCTAAGGTGCATGGAGAGCTCTTCCATCTTCCAAGAATTATAGGGGAGCTATTAGCAGGTCAAATGAGATCTCGGGAAGCAGGTTATTCCATCGAATGGATATCTGTTACTCCGTATCTCCGTATAGAGAGATATACTCCCTGTCCTGGCCTAGTCTGGTTAGCAGGCCTCCGTGTCGTTTCCAATAAAATTATGTTGTTTTCCTAGGTCCTAAATTAGTATTCCACACTCTGGTGCATGTTAAAAGCAAAACTTGACAGAAATTATGCCTCTAGGTCACCATATTCTGATATTATGATAAGTAAGCTTCAAGAGCTCAGCAATGGCACGTCTTACTGCTGTGGCGGTTGGCTCCACCCCCGGGCTTTTTATTTTTATAGTGATATTAAATTAGGTGTAATTGTTTTTATTTTGGATCATTTTGTTTTGTTTTTTTTCATACAGAGACAGAAAAAAAGCTAGAAAAACTTCCGTGCTTATCCACAAGGCCAGTGCCACTCAGGGTGCAGACTTTTTTGCACACTATGCCTTTTCACAGAAAAAAAAATATCCTGTAGCTTATCAGTCTGATCCTGCCCAATTACAGTCCAGCGCCGAAATACCAGGCAATTCTGCTCTGAACAAGACAAATTGCCTGGTATTTCGGCGCTGGACTGTCATTGGGCAAGGATCAGACTGATATACTACAGGATTTTTTTCTCTGTGAAAAGGCATGATGTGCAAAAAGAGACTGCACCCTGAGTGGCAATGGCCTAGTGGACAAGCACAACGTTTTCTAGCTTTTGTTCTGTCTCAGTGAGTGGGTCTCTCAGTTCTCTTGTTTTTATGTAAATTACTCTTAGGTCTCCCTAAGAGTAAAAGGGGGAAACCAGACGTGGACTCCTTGCACACATGCCCTAGAGATATGCAACTGCACCTCACTGACGAGGCCCAAGGGAGGCCGAAACATACGTCTGGGGTTTGTTGTTTGTCTTGTTCAGAGAAGAATTGCCTGGTATTTTGGCACTAGACTATCATTGGACAGGATCAGACTGATATACTACAGGATATTTTTTTCTCTGTGAAAAGATATGATGTACAAAAAGAGACTGCACCCTGAGTGGCACTGGCCTTGTGGACAAGCACGGAAGTTTTTCAAATTTTTGTTCTGTCTCAGTGAGTGCATCTCTCAGTTCTCTTTTAGGTTTTTTTATTTGTAATTTAATTGATAGTTATTTTAATTTTAGTATAATAGCAATGTTATTTTAATTTATAGTTTAAACTTAGTTTTTTTTAATTTCCCAGGTAAGTTTTTATTTATTTTAAGATAGGGATCTTGTCATTTTAATTTAAAGTTAGGAGGTTGTTAGGTTTAGGGGATAATAGTTTAATTTATTTTTTTGCGATGTGGGGAGCTGTTGGTTTAGGAGTTAATAGGTTTATTTAGTGGCAGTGATGTGGGAGGCCAGAGGAGAGGTTTAGGGTTAATAACTTTTTTATAGTAGCAGCGATGTCGGGGAGCGGCAGAATAAGGGTTAATACATTTTATTAGTGGTGGCGATGTCGGGAGTGGCAGATTAGGGGTTAATAACTTTATTTAGGTGGCAGCAGGGTCAGGGAGCGGCGGGATAGGGGTTAATAACTTTATTTAGGTTGCAGCGATGTCGGGGTTTAGACTTGGGGTTTATGTTAGGGTGTTAGGTGTAAACGTAACTTGTTTTCAACCATATAAATCAATGGGATATCTGGCAGCATTGAACATAAGCTTTCGGTGCTTTCAGACTCCCATTGATTTCTAGGGCATCCGTGGCCTCCAGGGTGACAGATTGAAAACCAGGTATGATGGGCCGGAATAGCCGCAAGCGTACCTGTTAACTATTTGATAACTTGGAAAAAGTATCAAATAGAGCCAAATGTGTATTCAAAACATCTGTAATGACGTAAGCATCGATCTGCGTCGGATTGAGACCGGCGGATTGTATGTTACATCACAAATTTCAACTTTTGCCGGTCTGTAGGCTTTGGTAACTAGGTCGGATCAATCTCCCTTGGAGTTTATGTTAGGTTTAAAAGTAATTTTTTTCCCTATAGACATAAATGGGGTTGTGTTACAGAGCTTTTCATTCCGTGCTTCAGGTAATAGTTTTTTTCTAACACTCTCTTCCCATTGATGTCTATGGGGAAAGCGTGCACGAGCATGTCAAAGCAGCTCTTGGATTTTGTGCGGTATCTAGCTCATCGCCACAATATTGCACGCACAAGGTGGCTTTTCAAAAACTTGTAATGGCAGTGCTATGGAGGGAGAAATAACGCAACTTTTGTTGCATTCATTTCACACCCTCTATAGTGCAAAACTTGTAATCTAGGTATATATTATCCCATTGATAACAATAGAAACACTGCAGCAAGTGTAATATTATATATTGCAATTCGAGTTCATCTCTGCCCACTTATTCACATTAAGATTCTGCTACATCCTCAGTAGTTTCTGATATTTGGATCACTGCTATCCACCTATTAGCTGTGAAGTGAAATCCACCTATTAGCTGTGAAGTGAAATCCACCTATTAGCTGTGAAGTGAAATCCACCTATTAGCTGTGAAGTGAAATCCACCTATTAGCTGTGAAGTGAAATTCACCTATTAGCTGTGAAGTGAAATCCACCTATTAGCTGTGAAGTGAATTTCCTTTTCTAAACTCAATGGAGGTATTTTGTGCCATTTGATCCTCCGTAGCTCCAGTAAACATTTTCTCTATGCCCTGTAGAACGTGAGTGAAACTATGTTGCAGTTGAATAGTTGCAAAAGGTAAGACACTGTTTTATTTACTATGATTAATGAGCTGTTAATATGAGCGCTTATAACAGAAGCGCCCACAATAACTATGCACAATAATAAATATGATATCATGCAATGCTTAGATTCACTGCAGATAAAAAACATACAAGCAAAAATAATTAAGCCAATTTGTTATATGATCCTCCTCTTTAGGGTGTTATACAGTATATTCTTATGCTATGCTGATGTTATTTCTTATATAAAATGTTATAGAAATAGGTCAAGTAAAGGACATGTGTATCATAATTGGCAACAATGTTAATTTATTTAACGTGAGATGGAGCTAATATTGCAATTCAAACATATTACGTGCACTTGCGATTAGATTGTATAGATTTTATTTTGTATTTGATATAATGAAAATATATAAAGTTTATTTGATTTATGTTTGACTAGGTTACCATGGTAACTGATTTTGGTGCAAATGAGGGGAGGGGCTTAAGGGCTTTAAATGTTTTTCATGTACCACTGTTTGTTTGTCTTAGGAAGGGGAGCAAGTCCCGAAACATCACAAATTAAATCTTTCACTTCTTTGAAATCCAGTGAGTGATGTCCATTTTTTGCAATATATATATATATATATATGTGTGTGTGTGTGTGTGTGTATTTGTAAACAAGAGGACCAATCAATAGAACTTCAGCGCACAAATATATAACTGGATTATTTAGTTACTCAATATTATAGTTCCATATAACTGATGAGACAAAAAGGGCTATGAAAGATGTATAATAATTAATGATTAGTAATATAAAGTCCAAAGAATGCAAAGGAAATAATATTGCTGGTAAATGGTTTTCTTCTTACCAGAGATTACCCCATTCCCCAATCATATGAGGTTATGTATGTACACGAGAAAACCAATACTGGTCCAGTCCTTGGTCTGTGGATATTCTCCTCCATTACACCTTTCCAATAGGGAAATTTTTCTGAGCTGCTCTGTAGTCTTATTTTGTGCCGCTTTTCTGGTAGAAATTTCCAGCTTTTCCTGTGATGATGAGTCTTAGTGTCTCCCAGGAGTATGGTATTTATAGTGGATATTCTCTGGTTACCAGTTCTCAGCAGGATATAGAGAAAGAAACAAGAAGAAGGCACATAGTGTAACTCTGTTAAGCAAATTTATTAGGTTGAAAATAAAACGATTTGCACTTACATTTAATGCCCTCAATCCTTGATGAGGTAAGCATTCAAACTTATACACATATATAAAGTTGTATTTGACTGATGTTGTACATAGTCCATACTACTTGTAACATCTAAAAAAAGAATGCGCACATCAAAGAACTCTTTTTTAAGATGTTACAAGTAGTACTATAAACTGGAATGGGAAGAATCCGGTGTTGCATACAATCAACATAAGGATACAGTGCAAGTTTTATATAATTGGTTTTAAACTATCTTGAGTTTAAAACTATCTTGAATTTTAAAGAAGAGACCTGAGATTAGGTGCAAGTTTTCTATCACTTGAAAAAGAGGAAGACTATGTACAACATCAGTCAAATACAACTTTATATATGTGTATAAGTTTGAATGCTTACCTCATCAAGGATCACTTAAAGGTACCGTCATTTTGTAAGAAGACTCCGGATGAAGAGAATGCTCCGCGTCGGATGTCTTGAAGATGGACCCTCTCCGCGCCGAAAGGATAAAGATAGAAGATGCCGTCTAGATGAAGACTTCTGCCCATCTGGAGGACCTCTTCTGCCCGGCTAGGATGAAGACTTCTGCCCATCTGGAGGAACACTTCTGCCCGGTTGGGTGAAGACGTAGGGTGATCTTCAAGGGGTTAGTGTTAGTTTGTTTTAGGTTTAATGTTGGGGGGGTATTTGTACTTTTGTTTTACAGGTAAAAGAGCTGATTACTTTGGGGCAATGCCCCGCAAAAGGCCCTTTTAAGGGCTATTTGTAATTTAGTGTAGGATAGGGCTTTTTTATTTTGGGGAGCTTTTTTATTTTGTTAGGGGGATTAGAGTAGGTGTAATTAGTTTAAAAATCTTGTAATTATTTTATTATTTTCTGTAATTTAGTGTTTATTTTTTTCGTACTTTAGAAAATTGTATTTAATTGTAATTAATTGTATTTAATTTTTATTTTATTTAATCATAGTGTAGTGTTAGGTGTTAGTGTAACTTAGGTTAGGTTTTATTTTACAGGTAAATGTGTCTTTATTTTAACTAGGTAGTTATTAAATAGTTAACTATTTAATAACTATTCTACCTAATTAAAATAAATACAAAGTTGCCTGTAAAATAAAAATAAACCCTAAGCTAGCTACAATGTAACTATTAGTTATATTGAAGTTATCTTAGGGTTTATTTTATAGGTAAGTATTTAGTTTTAAATAGGAATTATTTAGGTAATTGTAGTAATTTTATTTAGATTTATTGTAATTATATTTTAGTTTGGGGGTGTTAGGGTTAGACAGGTTTAGGGGTTAATACATTTAATATAGTGGCAGCGACATTGTGGGCGGCAGATTAGGGGTTAATAAATGTAGGTAGGTGTTGGCGATGTTAGGGCCGACAGATTAGGGGTTAATAATATTTAACTAGTGTTTGCGATGCGGGAGTGCGGTGGTTTATGGGTTAATAAATTTATTATAGTGGCGGTGATGTCCTGTTCGGCAGATTAGGGGTTAAATATTTAATTTAGTGTTTGCAATGTGGGGGGGGGGCTCGGTTTAGGGGTTAATAGGTGGTTAATGGTGTTAGTGTACTTTTTAGCACTTTAGTTAAGAGTTTTATGCTACGGCGTTGTAGTGTACTACTGACTTTAAAATGCGGTGCAAGGCTTAACAGGAGAGGGTCTACTGCTTACTTTTGGTCAGACTCGTAATACCGGCGCTATGCAAGTCCCATTGAAAATATAGGATACGCAATTGACGTAAGTGGATTTGCAGTATTTCCGAGTCTGGCCACAAAAGTGAGTGGTGAGCCTGTCATTTCAAGACTCATAATACCAGTGGGCATTAAAAAGCAGCGTTGGGACCGGGCAACGCTGCTTTTTAAGCCTAACGCACAACTCGTAATCTAGCCGATAGTTTTTTTTCCATCTTTTTGCAAATAGCAGAAATAGCGCTCGTATTACAAGTTGAAAGTAAATGCAAATGCAAAATTTACGTTTGTCAGGTTAGTGCAACTGACAACCTTGTGTAAAGGGTAGTGAGTTAAAAAAAGTTGCCTCAAACACAACATCAATAGTACACTAAAATAAACTGTTACACTCATATAAACACAAAATAAGCAATATGGAAAGGTGCATCTCATTCAGCGATACACAGAACAAAGAACTTGCTTCAGAACTTACTGAAGGGGAACACTAAAAAGATTTCAGATCAGCACAATAAGAGAATGTTCAAATAAGCAGATCTCATACCGCTAGACTTACTCAGCCTTTCAGAATATAGTGTTGCCAAACCACCCGTAGCCTTAACAGGTTTCACTCGGGATTTGGATCATCAGTCTTGCGGTTCAGCTGCACACATAGGAACGACCAATCTATTCATATAAACAGCGCTAACCGCTACACATCAGAAATCAGATGAGCACTTCACGTTCCATCCCAGCAGCAGCACAGACCAGGAGCCTAGTTCCACCCTCAGTCTAGTTCAATGATATCACAGCTGTTCCTGGAAACAGATAGCGAGCTCCTCCTGGCTCGTAAAGTTTCAGGAAAAGTAAGAAGTGAAGAATCCAGGCATCAGTACTTAAAAAAAAAAATCAATCTTTTATAATACATAAAAATAAAGTGAGCATAGACAGCGGTCTGATGCGTTTAGGCTAACCAGTATGCTGTAATCATAGACCATGTACAAACGCCCACATTAACCCCCAACACGCCAGATAAAAAATAATTTTAAACATATGCATTCAATTCAAACATTAACATAGTGAATTTATATACTGTATAAGATAATAAGAACCATAATGCTAAAAGGATATACAAAAAGGATATACAAAAAGGATATATATATACAGCTCTTAAGCCTATCCTAAAGTGTAAAAAAGGTGCATATATATGCATAAGCGCATAATAACAAAGAATTATTGTATGCTCCTTATATTAAATATAATCACATGCTAATAGAAAAAAATTATTATATCAGAAAGGAAAACACTCTTTTTTATATCCAGCAGTTTATAATGTCATGTTCTGAGATATAACTATTTTGCACTTGTGTTTTCAGTTTAAAAATCCAATAAGCCTCCTGTTTTCTCAGCAAATTTAATCTGTCTTCTCCTCTTAGAGGCCTGTTTATAACCTTAATGGCATTCCATTTAAAAGAACTGACATTTTGGAGGTGCTGCTCAATGAAGTGCTTGGCTAAAGCCGAACAAACATTATTATTCTTAATGTAGGTCATATGCTTTCTAATCCATGTTCTTACATCACAGGTGGTCATTCCTATGCATTGACCTTTATGTTGAGAGCACTCAATTAAATATATGACATACTCAGAGGAGCAATTAATGCATCCCTTTACTTCAAATTCTTCATCTGTGGTATATGGGGCGCGATCCGATATACGGCATACTTTTCGACGCAAGTGAGGGAACCCGCGCCGCCCGTAGTTTCACCTCGCACATCGGGGTATCCAATATATCCCGCCGGCAGTTGCTAAAGTGCCCTAAGTCGGACAAACTAGTGATGTCCAGAAATAAGCGTAAGTACAAATTTCTGGAGTCGCCAGTGACTTACGGCACTTTAGAAACTGCCGTTGCCTACAAAAACTAACTAAAGTATAAAATCTAACGTAACTGTCTAACACGCCTCCCAAAAATCAGCCCGACACGTATGCCCCTATATCCGCAATCCTCCCTCTCACTCCTAACAATAAATGTATTAACCCCTAAACCACCGCTCCCGGTGCCCGCCGCCACCTACATTAAATATATTACCCCCTAATATGATCCCCCTACACCGCCGCCACCTATATTAAATATATTAACCCCTAATCTGACCCCCCAACACCGCCTCCACCTACATAAAATATATTACCCCCCTAATCTGATCCCCCTACACCGCCGCCACCTATATTAAATATATTACCCCCTAATCTGATCCCCCAACACCGCTGCCACCTATATTAAATATATTAACCCCTAAACCTAAGTCTAACCCTAACACCCCCTAACTTAATTATTATTTAAATAAATCTAAATAATATTATTAACTAAATTATTCCTATTAAAACTAAATACTTACCTATAAAATAAACCCTAAGATAGCTACAATATAATTAATAATTACATTGTAGCTATTTTAGGGTTTATATTTATTTTACAGATAACTTTGTATTTATTTTAACTAGGTACAATAGCTATTAAATAGTTAATAACTATTTAATAGCTACCTAGTTAAAATAATTACATTTCCTGTAAAATAAATCCTAACCTAAGTTACAAATACACCTAAAACTACACTATCAATAAATTAATTAAATAAACTACAATTATCTAACTACAATACAATTAAATAAACTAAACTATATTACAAAAACAAACACTAAATTACAAAAAATAAAAAAATATTACAAGAATTTTAAGCTAATTACGCCTAATCTAAGCCCCCTAATAAAATAAAAAAGCCCCCCAAAATAATAAAATATCCCTACCCTAAACTAAATTACAAATAATCCTTAAAGGGGCCCCCAAAGTAATCAGCTCTTTTACCTGTAAAAAAGAACAATCCCCCCCCACATTCAAACCCACCACCCACACACCCCTACTCTAAAAACCACCTGATCCCCCCTTAAAAAAAACTAAGTCTAACCCCCAAGTGGTCCTTACCTGTCCTGAAGGTAACAAAAAGGTGCCGTGCATGTGGATATATAAAGATAACAAAAAAAAATTATATCATATATCACAGATGAAGAATTTGAAGCAAAGGGATGCATTAATTGCTTCTCTGAGTATGTCATATATCTGATTGAGTGATTATATTTAATATAAGGAGCATACAATAATTCTTTGTTATAATGCGCTTATGTATATATATATATATATATATATATATATATATATATGTGAACCTTTTTGACACTTTAGGATTGCTTAAGAGCTGTATATATATCCTTTTTTTATATCCTTTTTGCATTATGGTTCTTATTATCTTAGATATAAATTCACTATGTTAATGTTTGAATTGAATGTATATGTTGAAAATTATTTTCTATCTGGATTGTTGTGGGTTAATGTGGGCATATGTACGTGTGATGTAAATGGGGTTTAAAAACCCCAGATGAGACAAGGTATAGCATGGTCTATGATTACGGCATACTGGTTAGCCGAAATGCCTCAGATCGCTGTCTATACTTATTTTATTTTTATGTATCAATAAAGGATTGATTTTTTTTTAAGTATTGATGTCTGGATTATTCACTTTTTACTTTTCCTGAAACTCATATAAACACTATGGCCTCTAGTTATCATGGTCTGTCGGACAGACCTCACTGAAAACGGCGAGCAATACGCTCGCCGTATACAGCATTGCACCAGCAGCTCACAAGAGCTGCTGGTGCAATGCCGCCCCCTGCAGACTCGCAGCCAATAGGCCCCCAGCAGGGGGGTGTCAATCAACCCGATCGTACTCGATCGGGTTGATTTCCAGCGATTTCCAGCGATTGTCTGTCCACCTGCTCAGAGCAGGTGGACAGGTTATGGAGCAGCGGTCTTTGTGACCGCTGCTTCATAACTGCTGTTTCTGGCGAGCCTGCAGGCTCGCCAGAAACACGGGGCATCAAGCTCCATACGGAGCTTGATAAATATGCCCCTATGTGATAAGAATTGTCATATAAATCTTCATAAAATATTTATAAGGGTTAAAAGGTATATGATTTATTGCCATGTATTTGAACGCAAAGGTCTAAAATATATATGTATGTGTCTAAATAATAATTTCATAATAATATTTAATAATTTGTTTTACTGTGTATTTACTGTACATATTTAACATTCCAATGTTCTTTAAACATAGGTCAATGTTATTTTTATTGTAAATATATACAGTATTTCTATATACAGTATACCTGTATATCTATTCCTTTAGATATATATATATATATATATATATATTTTTACATTAACATTAATATATATATATTATATATATATATATATATATATATATTACATTAACATTATCATATATACATATATATATATATATATATATATATGTATATATATATAAATATATATATATATATATATATATATATATATATATATAATATATATATATATATAAAATAAAAAATTCAATGTGAAGTATAAAGTAATGTAAAATATGCGTTCGCGCACATGAAAACTTAATTATCTTAATGCTTATTATTGAATTATTACTTATAAAATATTAAAAAATATTAATAATAATTATTAAATATTATTATAGATACTGTAAAAAATTTGAAATATTAATAACTCATTTCGGGTTAGCGTGTAAGAGATAAGTGTTAGAAATTTTCTTCTACACTCTACATGAAGTCAACAAAGTACGTAGGTTACCGTGCGTTGGGTTTAGCTTACACGTACGCATTTTTACTTTCAATTTTTTATTTGTCTGCTACCCGATGCGTGCAAAAAGTTTACATGAAGTAAAATGTATGGCTTGATCGAGAGCGCTATATAGCGCACTACTTGTAATCTATCCCAATGTTGTTAAGCAACTTTAAGCTTGTAACCTTTACTTTTAAGCAACTCAACAACTAACACACACATACATTAAATATGTACTAAACAACTTTATTGACATTGATGGCACGCTCCTGTGTTTATTGCATATATTTTCTTCATGGCTTTAAACAATACATTTGTATAATTATGCATTTGTTACTTTGGAGAGGGATTTTGAACAAGCTTCCTGTGTATTTGTGTCACTGTGTCTCTCACTGCACAGTAGTAAACAGCATTGGTCTTCCACACGAGAAGGTTTAATTTTCAGATAGGTTTCCTTCTTTGATAGGTCAATTGTCATGTCAAACCTGCCTTTAGGTTCTGTAGATGAATATCCACTGTTCAATAATATGGGGATTTCACCTGGATTAAATCTATACCAAGCCAGATAATCATTAGCTATGTTGTATTTGCAGAAAGATCTCAGCCACATCTCCAGACATCACTTTGAGTTCAGAGGGCTGATTTACCTGACTTTGTGCTAAATCTGCAAACCAAGAGGAAAATGGTTAAAAGGATCATATACTTTGTGTGTGTGTATATACATATATATATATATATATATATATATATATATATATATATATATATATATATTTTATATATTTTTTTAAACAAGAAAATAAAAATTGTTTCTTACCTATAACAAATACGACTCTTAGGAGAATTAACAACAAGGAGATGTATTTGAACATTTTTTGGTAAACAGTGTCAAGCAATTCGAAGAGAGTGTGTAATCATAAAGTAAATATGTGTTTGTTCCAGTGTGAGATGATTTTCATGTGACATGAAGTGGAGTTACTGCCTCCTACCAAAGACTGATCTCAAAATAACACAGTGGGGGAGAGGTAGGGTTGGCTGAGAGCTTCCTGTCTAGTCATTATGAACCTGAAAGTTTTATTAAATGATTATAGATTTGAAATATGATGTAATCGATGAAGTATTATATGTAATTTTTATAAGAAAAGGAATAATCAATTTGAGTTATTTGAAAACTGTAATGTACCGTCCCCACACACACATACGTACATATTTATATTTAAAAGAGAGGAAATTCCCTCATTCATATGAGGGTTCTAATAAGCCTCTATTCAAATTAGAGTAGCACTATAATGGCCCCATCACCAAACACTAGAAATTTCCTGGTTACTAGTTGGTATGTGGTCATCATTTTTTTGGTGATCAGCATGCATACTAAAGTAACAAATTACACCACATCCTACCTTTTCAAATGAGGGATAACTTGCCTAACTACACATAAAGTGGGTAGAGGATAGGGAAATTCCCCTGCCCCTCAAGGTAAACAGCACTTTAAGTGCTGCTGCAGGTTATTACAGTGATCACTTGTATCTCCTAAGGGAACACTGGCTTTCTGTAAAATGAGGGGTCTCTTGTCCCTGTAAGTAGCTTGGGGCTGAGAAATGTACTTATACAGCTACTCCCCCTCCCCACTTTGCCACATCTATACTATAATCGCTTTTGTAACACGTCTGTCGCCAGTTGCGCACACATCCTCAAATGAATGTTGGTTGTGCGTAGGCAGGCAAAAAGAATGTTGGCTGCATCCAGGTGGATTCCAAAATGGCAGGGTGGGTTCTTTCACCACCCTGCCATTTTCGGAATCCACCTGATGCAGCAAAGGCAAACAGAGCATTACAAAAAAAAAAAACTAACAACCCGGAATATGTATAAAAAAAAAAAAAAACACCCTCAATAAGTATTGAAAAATAACAACTAATCGCCCCGCAATAAGAATTAAAAAAAAAAATGAACTGGGGGGCTGAGCCAGCGCTCACAGGAGATGGCTGCACGTTTTGTGAGCTCTAGTCTCCCTTAAGGGGCTAAATCAACTTAAATGTGAGTGTACCTAGCTCAATTGATCTGACTAAGAAGCCTCGACAAGCCCCACTTATCAACCCGGATTGACATCTGACCGGATTTACAGTGTAACAGTAGGAAGACGACATTTCATGACACCGAGGCATGCGGCCTACATCGCACTCAAGCGCCATATGAAGGAGACGGCTGCATGTCACTGATCGCGGTCAGAAGTGGAAAGCTGCCATAAAGCCCGCGGGGGGATGATTGACCGCAGTGGTAAGCGGATATGGGTTGCCTGAAGTGGGTGTCTTTTTGTGAACTTACTGTGCTTATGTGAGGCCCCGGGAAGGGAAGCGCCAAAATCTAGTGGAAGGCCGCAACTGACCATAATGAACCGGAATACATGGCCTTTTACAGTGACGACCGATAAACTTGCTATAAGGGGGCAGTAATAAAACAACGGAGCAAGAGATATGTTTAATATTGATCGGTATGAACTGTGCCTATCATGTAAATAAAATACACCCCACTGACGCATGCTGCGCACTCCTGGACATGTACGACCAGCTTAGGAGGGTAGAAAAGGTAGTAAAACAACACGCCTCGGCTGCAGATTTATAGCTGATGATAAATACATGTGCTGTTTGTGTTACTGAAAACTAATTTACTTAATACACCTACAGTTGATTTGATACTGCATACCTTGCCCTTTCTATCAAGATACCAAGTACCGATCTCTTTCTCATAGGAGTTAAAATGTCTCCCAAAAAGGGAAATAAGCCAGACAAGGGCGCAAAAAAAACGGACAGGCAACAAATCCTTCTGTGAATAATTTTTTCAAACACATAGACACAACCTGGGAAAGTGCTAAACAGCTAACTAAGTGAGGCCAGGGGAGATGCTTTCATCGGCCTCATCTGAATCGGAGGGAGAGAGTTTCAGAATATGCTATCTCAGTTCCTAGAGCCCTGCTGAACTCTTTGCCCTCAAAAAAAAGGACTTTTCCAACCTAATTGGCCAAGTTAAGCAATGCATTAAGGGAGGAAATCTCCGGAGATTAAAAAGGAAATTTCAGATATGGACCAGAGAGTAGAAAAATTAGAAGATACTACTGCCCTCACTGATTCCAACATACTCTTTCTCAGGTCTAAGGTGGCCTTTCAAGATGAGCAACTGTTACAAATGGAGAACAAGCTAGATGACTTGGAAAACCGTAGTCGTCGTAGCAACATTCGAATCAGAGGTATCCCAGAGACCATCCTACCAGCAGATTTGGAAGACTACCTACAAGGAGTGTTCACTCTTGTCTTGGGAGTGGACTCAGAAGCCACGATAGCACTGGATAGGTTTCACCGGGCTTTAAGAGCAAAACCTCTGGGCGACCAGCCCCCAAGAGATGTAATTGTCAAGATTACTAGCTATCAAATCAAAGAGGAGATAATGAAAAAAGCACGACAGAAATACCCTCAAGTTCAGGGCTGATCCCATTCAGCTATTTGAAGATTTGACTCCAAGAACATTACAGAAGAGACGTGAATTTAGATTCTTCACCACCACACTGAGACAGCGTAATATCCCATACAGATGGGGCCACCCTTTCAATCTGAAAATCCCATGGAAAGGAAGAAGATTAATCTGCAATATAACAGAGGATATACAGAGGGTCTGCAAGGACCTGGAAATCACCATATGCCTCAGCAAGATGAAATCAGTGAAAGAAGAGGGGAGAGACCCCTATGGCACCACCTCTACACAGAGATCGGAATGGAAGAGAATCCAGGAAAATTGGCCAATAAAGACATTCAAAAAGTGACTCGGCAACAACTTCAGAAAAGTGAACTTTTCTTTTTCCCCTCTGTTGCGGGGTCTGTATTTAATTGAATATAGGGGGTAAGGATCGCGGTAGATACAGCAGTATTTGTTATCCTGGGGGTGGCCTGCTCTGGCCCGCTCTGTGATTTAAGAAGTGGAGTGGGCGGGGTGGGATGATCTCACGGATGGCACTCTGTTGGGGTATGGTCATACTAAATGACAGACGAAGAGCTCTTGAGGATGAAGAGAGGTGAGACATGCCTTGTAAAATAAGATATGATTATTGCCTTTGACCTAAATAGAAATCACATCGTAAAGTAAATATTTGAATGCTGTAATGGTAGGAATCACGTGTTTATTTGAATGTAATGTCTAGAGGCCAATATTGTTTAACTTGCAAAGCGAGATGTAGCATATCTTATGTCCAAATGTTTATAGGCGCACTCACTAAGCAATACCCAAGATGCACCACGGTGCAAGGCCTGAGGTAATACCTATCTCATGCCCCAAACAGGGGTTTTGTATTCTCCCCATAAAAGAATGCTAGTTATAGGTTTTTTTCACTCACACCAGTTGTGCAATACTTATATTGCTTGAATTTTGTTTTGCTTATTATTTTTTTAGTTGCTGCCGTGAGGGCCACCTTATTCTTAGATATGTATTCTGTGTTAAATATCACTGTGAATTATTTACAATACTGCCACTTAACCTGGGGACTATCAACAAATAGCTTCAACTCTCTAGATGACAGAAACTAATACAACCCAATATACAATAATTACTCAAAACGTAAAAGGTTTCAATTGCCCTAGAAAGCGGAATATGGGCTATCAGAGACTTGTATAGAAGAGGAGGGAAAATCCTCCTACTACAGGAAACACATTTTAAGGCGAGTAAGATACCCAGGTTTTTTTTCAACTCAATATCCGCAACAGTTTTCACAGCACGAACTCCAATAAAAAAATTAATGGGCTCAGCATTTTGGTACACAAATCAATCCCATTTAAACCCCAAAAAATAGATAAGGATAAGGAAGGGAGATTCTTGGGGAATTATGGGTCTGATGTTTGGTAGGCCTGTGACTATTGTCAATTTATATGCTCCCAATGTGAGACAGGACCTGTTTTGTTTCACAGATCTCAGATAGGAATTACAGTTCTTGCCAAAGGCCTCCCTAATAGCAGCTGGAGATCTTAATACTCCTCTTGACCCTGACCTAGACAGCTCTAATTCCCCATGTTCGGCAGAAGCCAAAAAATGCTTCATTCTATTTGGAAAGATATTAGAGCCTTGCAACTACATGACACATGGCGTTACACTCACCAGCAAACTAGAGACTACACCTTTTTTTCGAACCCACAAAAAAGTTACTCAAGATTGGACTACATTCTAGTAGACCCATCTTGCACTCTCATTAGTTAAACATTGTAAATATCAAACATACAACATGGTCAGACCACTCTTTAGTGGAATGTGTGATGGCATGGCCTTCTGCCCCCATCAAACCCTTTACATGGCGTCTCGACAATATGCTGCTGGCTGACTCAAAAGTGATAGAATCATTCGCGGAGTTTCTAGGTAACTATTTTCTTATAATAACACACCAGAATGTCAGCCCCGCGACAGTATGGGAAGCTCATGAAGCTTATATCAGAGGCGAAATTTATCAAATTACAAGCATATAAACGTAAACAAACTCTTGCAGAATATGTTAAATTGGCACAAGAAGTATCTGAGGCTGATATGTCATTGAAATTACACCCTAGGGATCAGGAACTAGCTAAGATTCTTACAACATAAAAGGGAAACCTAAATAAACACTTGCAACTTGAAACACAGAGAAGTCAATTGCACATACAACAAAAATATTATGGTGAGGGAAATAGATCGGGGAAGCTATTAGCTAGAACACTAAAGCAGCAACGCACAAACTCCTACATCCACTCGCTCAAATCACCACATAATACTGATATTGAGGACACAAAATCCATTGGGGACTCCTTCAGGAAGTTTTACCACAGACTTTATAATTTGTTCCCCAATAGGTCGCCAAATAACCATCAGTCAGAGTGTGAAAAATATTTAGAAGGTATAAATCTCCCTAAACTCACAGAAGATGAATGTAGGATAATGGAAGCACAGATCTCCAGTAAGGAGATAATAGAAGCTATTAAAGAATTAAAACCGGATAAAGCCCCAGGACCAGATGGTCTCAGTAATAGGTATTATAAGGTTTCCAGGACTCAGCTCATCCCACACTTACTTACCCTTTTCAATCAAATATCTGACACTGTAGTTTTCCCTGACACAATGCTGCAGGCCCATATTTCAGTATCCCTAAAACCCGGCAAAAACCAGAGACCCCAGCTAATTTCAGGCCAATCTCCTTGTTAAATGTAGATATCAAATTATACTCCAAAATAATAGCAAATAGGATAAATAAAGTTCTCCCGAATCTAATACACCACAATCAGGATTGGCTTTTGTTCCAGAGAGGGAGGCTAAAGATAATATTGGGAAAGTATTAAAACCTATTGGACTACATTAAAAAATTCAAAATTCCTGCAATTTATCTAATCAACTGATGCTGAAAAAGCATTTGATAGATTAGATTGGACTTTTTATTAACAACTCTTCAAAGATTCGGCTTCCCCAAAACATTTATCTCCAAAATTTTCGCCCTATATTCTACCCCATCGGCCCAGATACGAGTTAATGGGACTCTGTCTGAATACCTCGAAATCAGGAATGGATGAGGCAGGGCTGCCCGCTCTTCCCCCATCCTCTTAATATTATCATTAGAACATGGCCACAAAACTACGTGAACATTCGGGAATAAAAGGTATTACTATACAAGACCAATCTTATAAATTAGCAATGTTCGCTGATGATATTCTCCTGACAATAGCTGACCCACTACTCTCTCTCCCACACATCCAAGTGAACTGGAGACATTTGGGGCAGTATCAAATTTCTTGATAAATAATTAACAAAATCGGAATTATACCCGATAAATCTCGTAGAGTCAGAAATATTAGAAATTAAAAATATGTTCCCCTATAAAATTCAGAGTCAAGCATTAAAATATCTGGGGGATATTCTTGACACAAGATCCTATCTCCCTAAGGAAACTAAATTATGGCCGATTGTTGGGGGGAATTCGAACATTTGGTATCTTCTTGGTTACCGAAAAAAACAAATTTCTTGGCTGGGCAGAATTGCCGCCGCCAAGATGACATTATTACCCAAAGCATTATATGTCATGCAAGCACTGGCCCATATCTGGAGTGTCAGCAGACATCCAACAAGCTACAAGTGATTATAGACACTTATATTTGGGATAAGAAGCCCCCCCACGTCTAGCTAAGACTACGCTTTATAGACACAGAGAGGAGGGGGGATTGGGGGTTTCTAATTTGCACTTTTATAAATTGGCAATTGCCGCAAATAAAGTAGTAGAATGGTGCAGACAGGGGGATAACTCTTATAAGAGAAATGTCCATCTAGAATCCCAACTTTTAGGAGTCCCACATATAGGTGGGATGTGCTGGGCCCTCAAAAACCACCTATAGAAAAATGGAAGCTTTCCCAATAATCAAGGAAACCTGGTCCGATTGGTTAAAATTACGCAATAAACAAAAACACATAACAACCACCTACTCCCCTCTAACAATACTTGATCCAAATGAGGAATTCTACATGGCTGGTCATGAATGAAATTAAAGGTAGATCAAGCATCTAAAACTACAGGATTTATATCCCTATATATCTGTTATTAGAAAAAGGAAGATTAGCACAGAGAGAAACCCTACTAACACATGGCTACTCTTTTTTTCAATCCTGGTTGAGATACCATCAGATACGCCATTATCTAGCTATGCACAAAAGCAAGCAAGACTTGATCAGGCCGCTCACGGTATTTGAAAATCTTTGCATCTCACACCATCGCCCTAAGGGGGTGATCTCCACAATGTATAGAATGGTCCTTAGGTCAAGCCTTCTGGCCAAACCGAATTACATATCTAAATGGGAGGCTGAGATGGGCAGAAGTTTTTCTTGTAAACAGTGGGATACATGGTTTCAGACAACAGCCAAATCAGCACACTCATCATCAGCACTTGAAACCAATATCAAAACCCTCACTAGGGGCTCCCATGTACTAAGAGGCGGGGCGGACAGCTTCTTAACTCGCAAAGCTGTCCGCCCGCCTCCGCTACAACACGGGCAGCGGATCTATTGATCCGCTTGCCCGTATGTATCATTACACACTCAGCGGATAGTGTGTAATGCCGCCCCTTCAGTCGCGCGACCAATCACGCGACTGAAGGGGCTGTCAATCACCGAGAGCGAGCGAGCTCTCGGTGATTTTGCTTCGCCACCTAAGAGGTGGTGTAGGGTGTAGGAAGCAGCGGTCTAATGACCGCTGCTTCTTACATTGCGGGAAGCAGGCTCGCATATGCGAACCTGCCCCGCAAAGGCTCCGGAGCAGCTTTCGCTGCTTCGTACATGGAGCCCTAGGTGGTACTTAACACCAGGCAAGTTAAAACACATGTTTAAGAATGCTAGTGGCAAATGTTGGAGGGGTTGCGGGCAGGAAGGTACTATGTATCACATATGGTGGGAATGCAGAACAATACACGCATTTTGGATACAAATAAATAATCAGATCTGTAAAACGATTGGTATTGATCAGACCTTGTCACCAGAAGGTGTTTTGTTTAATGCTAGTATAGAGATCTCATGTAAGATTAGGAGAAACCTTTATCAAATACAAATTAATGCAGCAAAAAGGCTCATAGCCAGAGCCTGGAAGAAAATAAACGCACTACACTTAGCGATTGGCGTGACTTGGTGAAGCACACCTTAATATTAGAAAGGTTACATTATCTTAAAATAGGAAATTTAACTTTGTATCATGATATGTTATTTCTATGGGAGCAGTATATGTATGGTTTAGAGGTGGCAGGCAATTGATCTTTATTGAAAGTATGTAAGATAGTGCATAATATGTAATATATATGTATTAGAAGATGTGTCGATAGTACCCAGAACAGCAATGTAGAGTGGCCCTCACAGTGGAAAACTTGTTAGGATTTGTAGATTCTTTAGCAGTTACGCAGTTTTTCTAGATTTTTTAAGGTATAATGCAATAGAACCTAAGTTCACTGAACCTGGACTGGATTAAAATCTCATGGACTCATACCCTACACCATTCTTAGGAGTGATATTATGTGCAACCCCGATGGGGTATACAATGAAAAACGAATATAAAATTTATGGTAAGTAGACTGGTTATCACAATTAGGGATTCAGTGAGACATCATTGGCTATATGTAAACTTACCTTTAATACACTGATTCAAGTTGTAATTTAATTGACTGCGACAAGCTGTTCAGGTTGTTTTGTTTTGTACATTAACAATCCTTTTGTTGTAAGATCGCTTTTTATTTTTTGTATGTTTATTATACTTGAATAAAGCTCTTTTGAAAAAAAAAAAAAAAAAAAAATGAACTGCCCACAATAAGTATTTTAAAAAAAAACTAACCGACCGTACGAAGTATTAAGAAAAATAAAATAACCGCCCATACAAAGTATTAAGAAAAAAGACAAAAAAACTACCTAATAAAATTATTAACCCCTAAATCCGCCAACCCAACATCGCAAACTACTTAATACATCTATTAACCCATAATCCACCATTCCTCCACACCGTAAATTAAATAATTTATTTATTAACCCCTAAACTGCCATCCACCACCAACGCAATACAATTAATTAACCTATTAACCACTAATCTGCAAACCCCCCTCAACGCATTACACCTAATTTACCTATTAACTCCTAAACCGCCAACCCCCCCCACAATGCAAATAACTAACGGCTAGATTACGAGTTTTGCGGTATGAGTGAAAAAGCAGCGTTTAAGGCTCTTTTTCACTACCACTGGTATTACGAGTTTTGCAGGTTATAGGTGCACCGCACACCTTTTTTCGCCGTAATTACAACAAAACTACCGCAGCTTTTAAAAAGTCCTATTTCAATGGAACTTCCATAGCGCTGGTATTACGAGTCTGCCTTTCTGGCCCAAAAAGTGAGCGGTACAGCCTATAACTACAAGATTTGTACTGCCAACTGAAAGTCAGTAAGTTATGATTTTACGCTACAAATCCGTAACATAAACCTCATAACTAAAGTGTTACAAACTACACTAACAACCATAACTATCTATTAACCCCTAAACCGAGGCCTTCCTGCATAGCAAACACTAAAATAAATTATTAACCTCTAATCTGCCCCTTCAGACATCGCCGCCACTAATAATAACATATTAAACCCTAAACAGCCGCCACTCCCGCATCGTAAACTAGTTAATATTATTAACCGTTAATCTGCCTCCCCCAATGTCGTTCGCTACCTACCTACATTTATTAACCCCTAATCTGCCGCACCCAATGTCGGCCGCCACTTTATTAACCCCTAACCTAAACCGAAGTCTAACCCTAAACACCCCTAACTTTAATTAATTAAAAGAAATCTAAATAAATATTAAATTAATAATTCCTATTTAAAACTAAATACTTACCTGTGAAATAAAACCTAAGCTAGCTATATATAACTAATAGTTACATTGTAGCTAGCTTAGGTTTTTATTTTTATTTCACAGGCAAGTTTGTATTTATTTTAACTAGTAGACTAGTTAGTAATAAGTTATTAACTATTACTAGCTACCTAGTTTAAAATAAATACAAATTTACCTGTAAAATAAAACCTAACCTAAGTTACACTAACACCTAACCTTACACTGCAATTAAATAAATTACATTAATTAAATACAATTAACTAAATTACAAAAACCCCCCACTAAATTACACAAAATAAAAAAGAAATTATCCAATATTTAAACTAATTACACATAATCTAATAGCTCTATCAAAATAAAAAAGCCCTGCCAAAATAAAAAAAAAACCTAGCCTACAATAAACTACCAATAACCCTTAAAAGGGCACTTTGTGGGGCATTGCCCCAAAGAAATCAGCTCTTTTACCTGTAAAAAAAAATACAAACAACCCAGAACAGTAAAACCCATCACCCTCACAACCAACCCCCTTATAAAATCCTATCTAAAAAACCTAAGCTCCCCATTGCCCTGAAAAGGGCATTTGGATGGGCATTGCCCCTAAAAGGGCATTTAGCTCTTTTTCCTCCCAAACCCTAATCTAAAAATAAAACCCACCCAATAAACCCTTAAAAAAACCTAACACTAACCCCCGAAGATCCACTTACAGTTTTTGAAGACCCGACATCCATCCTCAACGAAGTTGCAGAAGTCTTCATCCAAGCGGCAAGAAGTCCTCAACGAAGCCTGGAGAAGTCTTCATCCAAGCGGGCCGAAGTCTTCATCCAAGCGGGCCGAAGTCTTCATCCAAGCCGGCAGAAGTCTTCATCCAGACGGCATCTTCTATCTTCATCCATCCGGCGCGGAGTGGCTCCATCTTCAAGACATCTGGCGCTGAGCATCCACTTCTTTCCATGGCGACTGAAGAATGAAGGTTCCTTTAAGGGATGTCATCCAAGATGGCTTCCCTTGAATTCTGATTGGCTGATCAATCTACCAATCAGCCAATAGGATTGAGCTTGCATTCTATTGGCTGATTGGGATAGCCAATAGAATGTGAGCTCAATCCTATTGGCCACCAGGATGGATGCAGATAGAAGATGTCGTCTGGATGAAGACTTCTGCTGGCTTGGATGAAGACTTCGGCCCGCTTGGATTAAGACTTCTCCCGGCTTCGTTGAGGATGGATGGTGGGACTTCAAAAACTGTAAGTTGATCTTCGGGGGTGAGGTGTTAGGTTTTATTAAGGGTTTATTGGGTGGGTTTTATTTTTAGATTAGGTTTTGGTGGAAAAAGAGCTAAAAAGCCCCTTTTAAGGCGCAATGACCATCCAAATGCCCTTTTCAGGGAATTGGGGAGCTTAAGTTTTTTAGATAGGTTTTTATTTGGGGTGTTTGCTTGTGTGGGTGGTGGGTTTTACTTGTTGGGGGTTGTTTTTTTTTTTTATAGGTAAAAGAGTTGAGGCAATGCCCCGCTAAAGGCCCTTTTAAGGCTATTGGCAGTTTGGTTTAGGCTAGTTTTTTTTTTTGGGGGGGGGGGGCTTTTTATTTGATTAAGGCATTAGATTAGGTGCAATTAGTTTAAATATTTGATAATTTCTTTTTTATTTTGTGTAATTTAGTGTTTGTTTTTTTTGTAATGTAGTTAATTGTATTTAATTAATGTAATTTATTTAATTGTAGTGTAAGGTTAAGTGTTAGTGTAACTCAGGATAGGTTTTATTTTACAGGTAAATTTGTATTTATTTTAACTAGGTAGTTAGTAAATAGTTAATAACTATTTACTAACTATTCTACCTAGTTAAACTAAATACAAACTTAGCTGTGAAATAAAAATAAAATCCGACGGCTAGATTTAGAGTTTGGCGTTAGCCGTCAAAACCAGCATTAGGGGGTCCTAACGCTGGTTTTGGGCTACCGCTGGTATTTAGAGTCGTGTAGGTAAAGGTCTAACGCTCACTTTGCAGCCGCGACTTTTCCATACCGCAGATCCCCCTACGCCATTTGCGTATCCTATCTTTTCAATGGGATCTTTCTAACACCGGTATTTAGAGTCGTTGCTGAAGTGAGCGTTAGAAATCTAACGTCAAAACTCCAGCCGCAGCAAAAAGCCAGGAGTTAAGAGCTTTCTGGGCTAACGCCGGTTCATAAGGCACTTAACTGCTGTGCTCTAAAGTACACTAACACCCATAAACTACCTATGTACCCCTAAACCGAGGCCCCCCCCACATCGCCGCCACTCTAATAAAATTTTTTAACCCTTAATCTGCCGATCGCACACCGCCGCAACCTACATTATCCCTATGTACCCCTAATCTGCTGCCCCTAACACCGCCGACCCCTATATTATATTTATTAACCCCTAATCTGCCACCCCAAACGTCGCCGCCACCTACCTACAATTATTAACCCCTAATCTGCCGACGGACCTCACCGCTACTCTAATAAATGTATTAACCCCTAAAGCTAAGTCTAACCCTAACACTAACACCCCCCTAAGTTAAATATAATTTAAATCTAACGAAATAAATTAACTCTTATTAAATAAATTATTCCTATTTAAAGCTAAATACTTACCTGTAAAATAAATCCTAATATAGCTACAATATAAATTATAATTATACTGTAGCTATTTTAGGATTAATATTTATTTTACAGGCAACTTTGTATTTATTTTAACCAGGTACAATAGCTATTAAATAGTTAATAACTATTTAATAGTTACCTATTTAAAATAATTACAAAATTACCTGTAAAATAAATCCTAACCTAAGTTACAATTAAACCTAACACTACACTATCAATAAATGAATTAAATAAAATACCTACAATTATCTACAATTAAACCTAACACTACACTATCAATAAATAAATTAAATAAAATACCTACAAATAAATACAATTACGTAAACTAACTAAAGTACAAAAAATAAAAAAAGAACTGTTACAAAAAATATTTTTTTTTTTACAAACATTATAAAAATATTACAACAATTTTAAGCTAATTACACCTACTTTAAGCCCCCTAATAAAAAAACAAAGCCCCCCAAAATAAAAAAAATGCCCTACCCTATTCTAAAATACAAATAGAAAAGCTCTTTTACCTTACCAGCCCTTAAAAGTGCCTTTTGTGGGGCATGCCCCAAAGAATTCAGCTCTTTTGCCTGTGAAAAAAAAACATACAATACCCCCCCAACATTACAACCCACCACCCACATACCCCTAATCTAACCCAAACCCCCCTTAAATAAACCTAACACAAAGCCCCTGAAGATCTTCCTACCTTATCTTCACCATGCCGGGTATCACCGATCGGTCCAGGCTCCGAAGTCTTCATCCAATTTATTTATTTTACAGGTAATTTTTTAATTATTTTAAATAGGTAACTATTAAATAGTTATTAACTAATAGCTATTGTACCTGGTTAAAATAAATACAAAGTTGTCTGTAAAATAAATATTAATCCTAAAATAGCTACAATATAATTATAATTTATATTGTAGCTATATTAGGATTTATTTTACAGGTAAGTATTTGGCTTTAAATAGGAATAATTTATTTAATAAGAGTTAATTTATTTTGTTAGATTTAAATTATATTTAATTTAGGGGGGTGTTAGTGTTAGGGTTAGACTTAGCTTTAGGGGTTAATACATTTATTAGAGTAGCGGTGAGGTCCGGTCAGCAGATTAGGAGTTAATAATTGTAGGTAGGTGGCGGCGACGTTTTGGGTGGCAGATTAGGGGTTAATAAATATAATATAGGGGTCGGCGGTGTTAGGGGCAGCAGATTAGGGGTACATAGGGATAATGTAGGTTGCGGCGGTGTCCGGAGCGGTAGATTAGGGGTTAATAATATAATGCAGGGGTCAGCGATAGCGGGGGCGGCAGATTAGAGGTTAATAAGTGTAAGGTTTGGGGTGTTTAGACTCGGGGTTCATGTTAGGGTGTTAGGTGCAGAATTAGAAACTGTTTCCCCATAAAAAACAATGGGGCTGCGTTAGGAGCTTAACGCTGCTTTTTTGCAGGTGTTAGTTTTTTTTTTCAGCTCAAACAGCCCCATTGTTTCCTATGGGGGAATCGTGCACGAGCACGTTTTTTAAGCTGGCCGCGTCCGTAAGCACCGCTGGTATTGAGAGTTGCAGTGGCGGTAAATTATGCTCTACGCTCCCTTTTTGGAGCCTAACGCAGCCATTCTGTGAACTCTCAATACCAGCGGTATTTAAAAGGTGCGGGGGAAAAAAAAGTCAGCGTTAGCTATGCGGGTCGTTACCGTCAAAACTCTAAATCTAGCCGTAAGATAGCTACAATGTAACTATTAGTTATATTGTAGCTAGCTTAGGGTTTATTTTACAGGTAAGTATTTAGTTTTAAATAGGAATTATTTAGTTAATGATAGTAGGTTTTATTTAGATTTATTTTAATTACATTAAAGTTAGGGGGTGTTAGGGTTAGACTTAGGGTTAGGTTTAGGGGTTAATAACTTTGGTATAGTGGCGGCGACGTTGGGGGTGGCAGATTAGAGGTTAATAAGTGTAGGTAGGTGGTGGCAATGTCGGAGGCAGCAGATTAGGGGTTAATAACTGTAATGTAGGTGGCGGCGATGTTAGGGATGGCAGATTAGGGGTTAATAAGTGTAGGTAGGTGTCGGCGATGTCGGGGGCGGCAGATTAGGGGTTAATAATTGTAATGTAGGTGTTGGTGATGTCGGGGTCAGCCGATTAACGGTGTTTAGACTCTGGGTTTATGTTAGGTTGTTAGGTGTAAACATAACTTTTCTTTCCCCATAGGAATCAATGGGGCTGCGTCACGAAGCTTTATGCTCCTTTATTGCAGGTGTTAGGCTTTTTTTTCAGCCGGCTCTCCCCATTGATGTCTATGGGGAAATCGTGCAGGAGCACGTAAAACCAAGCTTAAAGCAGTGCTGGAATTGGAGTACGGTATGGATGGAGCTCAATTTTGCTTTACGCTGCAATATTGCCTGCTGACGCCGGGTTTATGAAAACTTGTAATAGCAGCGCAATAGGGAGGTGAGCGGTGACAATAACTTGCAAGTTAGCACCGCACAAAAAAAAACAAACACTAAATTACAAAAAAAAAAAAATATTACAAGAAGTTTAAACTAATTACACCTAATCTAAGCCCCTTAATTAAATAAAAAGCCCCCCAAAATAATAAATTGCCCTACCCTATCCTAAATTACAAAGTAATCAGCTCTTTTACCAGCCCTTAAAAGGGCTTTTTGCGGGGCATTGCCCCAAAGTAATCAGCTCTTTTACCTGTAAATAAAAATACAACCCCCCCAACATTACAACCCACCACCCACATACCCTTACTCTAAAATCCACCCGATCCCCTCTTAAAAAACCTAACACTCCCCCCCTGAAGATCACCCTACCTGGAGCCGTGTTCACCCAGCCAGGCACCGATGGGCCAGAAGTGGACATCCGGATCAGCAGAAATCTTCATCCAATTGGGGCAGAAGAGGTCCTCCAAGCGGCAGATGTCTTCATACAACCGGCATCTTCAATCTTCAATCAACCGGAGCGGAGCCATCTTGAATCCATCTGACGCAGAGCCATCCTCTTCGTACGATGTCCTAAGGCCGAATGAAGGTTCCTTTAAATGACGTCATCCAAGATGGTGTCCCTCAAATTTCGATTGGCTGATAGGATTCTATCAGCCAATCTGAATTAAGGTAGGAAAAATCTGATTGGTACCGCAAATCCACTTACGTCAATTGCGTATCCTATATTTTCAATGGGACTTGCATAGCGCTGGTATTACGAGTCTGACTAAAAGTGAGCGGTAAACCCTCTCCTGTTAAGCCTGGTACAGCATTTAAAAGTCATTAGTTAAGAGTTTTACACTACAACGCCGTAGCATAAAACTAAGTGCTAAAAAGTACACTAACACCCATAAACTATCTATTAACCCCTAAACCGATGCCCCCCCCCCCCCACATCGCAAACACTAATATAAATATTTTAAACCCTAATCTTCTGAACCGGACATCGTCGCCACTATAATAAACATATTAACCCCTAAACCGCCACACTCCCGCATCGCAAACACTAGTTAAATATTATTAACCCCTAATCTGCCGTCCCTAACATTGCCGCCACCTACCTACATTTATTAACCCCCAATCTGCCGCCCCCAACGTCGCCGCCACTATATTAAATGTATTAACCCCTAAACCTAAGTCTAACCCTAACCCTAACCCCCCCAAATTAAATGTAATTTAAATACATCTAAATAAAATTACTATCATTAACTAATTAAATCCTATTTAAAACTAAATACTTACCTATAAAATAAACCCTAAACTAGCTACAATATAACTTATAGTTACATTGTATCTAGCATAGGGTTTATTTTTATTTTACAGGCAACTTTGTATTTATTTTAACTAGATAGAATAGTTATTAAATAGTTATTAACTATTTAATAGCTACCTAGTTAAAATAAAGACAAATTTACCTGTAAAATAAAACCTAACCTAAGTTACACTAACACTTAACAATACACTATAATTAAATGAATTACCTAAATTAAATACAATTAATTACAATTAAATAAAATTATCTAAAGTACAAAAAAACACTAAATTACAGAAAATAATAAACAAATTACAAGATTTTTAAACTAATTACACCTAATCTAATCCCCCTAACAAAATAAAAAAGCCCCCCCAAAATAAAAAAAGCCCTACCCTACACTAAATTACAAATAGCCCTAAAAAGGGCCTTTTGTGGGGCATTGCCCCAAAGTAATCAGCTCTTTTACCTTTAAAAAAAAGTACAAATACCTCCCCAACATTAAAACCCACCACCCACACAACCAACCCTACTCTAAAACCCACCCAATCCCCCCTTAATAAAACCTAACACTAACCCCTTGAAGATCACCTTACCGGGAGACAGCCTCTAACACAAAACTCATAATCTAGGCGAGTATTAGTGGCTGATTTATTATGTTCTAATGTTTCTGAAGGCCCGCTGGAAACAGAAGTTATGTAGCAGTGGTATAAAGACCGCTGGTTCATAACTTGTCCATCTGCTCTGAGGCCGCGGACAGAAATCAACCCAATCAAATGGGATCGGGTTGATTGACACTCCCTGCTAGCAGGGCGGCATTGCAAAAGCAGTTCAGAAGAACTGCTGGTGCAATGATAAATGCCGACAGCGCATGTTGTCTGCATTTATCGATGTGAAGTGGACATGACATGTTAAATGTACCCCCTAGACTAGAAATACTGTTTTGAATTGAAATTCAAATATTACATTTATAAAACACAGTTGTAGGCTAGAAATACTATTTCGAATGTCACATTCAAATTTGAATATTATATTTTGAAATTGAATGTGATATAAAATACATAGCTAAACTTTCTATTATTCAAATGAATGTTATTGAAAAATTAGAAAACGAAAATTAGAAAATAGAACAAATGTATCCAAATTCGTTTTAAATTTTGAATTTTTAGAAACATTTGCCCATCTCTAATTGCCACCACCACTGCCATTCCCTCTTTTTAGTGATTTGTTTAGGGAGGGGCCAGGGAGGAGTTGACTTTTACTGGAAAAGTCCCAAGTGCACAGCAATTTGGGGATTTATTTATTTTTAATTGCACATTTAATTTTAATTGCAGAGTGCCTTTGCTATTGCAGACTATGAGGGAGGAACTATATAAGGAGTAGAGAGCAGGAACAAGGGCTAGCTTGCAAGTGGAGTATTAAATTATTGCACTTCCTCAAATGATCACATTTGCCCATTTGCAGGAGAGCAATAATTAACCAGGTTATGGAAGCACGCTCTCGGGAGCACAATGCTTCCTAGCAATGTGAATGTGAGTTCGTGTTCGCATTGCGATTTACTTGTAATACCAGCGCACATTATCGTGCGCTGGTATTACAAAGTGAATCACTAATATCTCTTGTACGCAAGTCATATTTAGCGCTACACTTGTAATCTAGCCCTAAGTGTAGCTGTTGTTACTGGAGGCAGTGTAATGCTCAGGAACTTTAATTTTAAAGTAGTTCCCCTTCATGCTGGCACTTGATCTGCAGTAGATATGGTAAGCCTTACATTGCTTAATATTTATGTGCTGTCTGGTGGGCTGAGGGTTGTACAGATGCAGAGTTTCAGAGGATGAGAGCATAACCTTTGCTCCAGCTTGACTGAGAAGTGTCAGGTTTACTGTTTGCTTTACAAGATCTTCCTTCATGAAGCTATTACAGTTAGCACTACAGGAAGCGTGTTAAGCAAACAAACCACTGTTTGAAATCTACTAGTGATTTCGCTATCAAATACAATGGAATACAGCCTCTTGCCAAAAATAATAATACAACTTCTTTATTGCTTCCACATCATGGGAAAAGAACCATGTTTCAAGCCCTATATTGGGTTCTTAGTCATGTCTAAGTAAGATTACACACAGAACAAGAAAACAAATAATACGCTTCTCAGTCAAGCTGGAGCAAGGGTTAATTATAGTTATTAAGAACTGAGACAGATCAAGGACAAGAATAAGTGAGGGTCTATTTTAAAATGGTGAGGCTTTACAGACTTTTTTCACTTGGCCTGTTCGTACTAGAATATTAGATTTTGTTGTAAAAAAAATAGGGAGGCCCATGTGATGCTAAATAATTTAAAACACCTTTTAATTCATAAGAAAACTGTAATAGTAAAACAAAAACAAATAAAATTGGAGCAGGAGGTTTGTTTCCATTGGGAATAACACTGTTTACACAGGGGTTTAATATACCTGAGAGTAAAAAAACTAACTAAAAATACATATTTTTCCCCAAAAAGACTTGAGAACAAGAATTAAAATATTCAGGGGGATATTTATCAAGCCGTCAACCGCAAATACGATGGAATTCTGCAGCGTAATTGTGGCAAGCTTGATCCAACCTAGTTATCAAAGCCTACAGACCGGCAAAAGTTTAAATCTGTGACGTAACATACGATCCGCCGGTCTCAATCCGACACAGATCGATGCTTACGTCATTACAGATGTCCCGAATACACATTCGCCTCTATTTGACAACTTTTCCAAGTTATTAAATTTCTAACAGGTACGCTCGCGGCTATTCCGGCCTAGCGTAACTGGTTTTCAATCCGCCACCCTGGAGGCCGCGGATGCCATAGGAATCAATGGGAGTCTGAAAGCAGCGAAAGCTTATGTTCGATGCTGCCCGATATCCTATTGATTTCTATGGTTGAAAACAAGTAACGTTTACACCTAACACCCTAATATAAACCCCTGAGTCTAAACACCCCTAATCTGGCGCCCCGACATCACCACAACCTACATAAAGTTTTTAACCCCTATTCCTCCACTCCTGGACCCCGCCACAACTTTAATAAAGTTATTAACCCCTATCCCACCACTCCAGACTCCACCGCCACCTAAAGAAATGTATTAACCCCTAAACCTCTGGCCTTCCACATCACTACCATTAACTAAACCTATTAACCCCTAAACCACCAGCCCCCCACATCGCCATAAACTAAATTAAGCTATTAACCCCTAAACCTAACAACCCAATAAGTTTAAATTAAAATTACAACATCCCTATCTTCAAATAAATTAAAACTTACCTGTATAATTAAAATTAACTATTTTTAACTATTAATTAACCTACCCTAACTATTATACTACAATTACATTAAACTACCAATTAAATTAACTAAATTAAATATTAAAACACCCTAACACTACTCTAATTATTTAAATCTACTATTAAACCTTCTAAAAATTACTAAATTACCAAAAAAATAAACACTTAGTTACAAAAAATAAAAAACACTAAATTACGAAAAAAAACACCCCACATTATAATAAAAAAATAAAAAAATACTCCTAATCTAATAGCCCTATCAAAATAAAAAAGCCCCCCCCAAGATAAAAAAAACCCTAGCCTACAATAAACTACCAATGGCCCTTAAAGGAGCCTTTTGAGGGGCATTGCCCCAAAGAAATCAGCTCTTTTACCTGTAAAAAAAATACAAAACACCCCCCACAAGTAATACTCACCACCCACCCAACCAACCCCCCAAAATAAAAATCTTATCTAAAATAACCTAAGCTCCCCTCTGCCCTGAAAAGTGCATTTGTATGGGCATTGCCCTTAAAAGGCCATTTAGCTCTTTTACTGCCAAGACCCTACTCTAAAAATAAAACCCACCCAAAAAAACCCTTAAATAAACCTAACACTAACCCCAGACGATCCATTTACAGTTTTTGAAGTTCCGCTTGAAGGATCCATCCAGCTGGCAAGAAGTCTTCATCCGGGCGGCAAGAAGTCTTCATTCGGGTGGCCTCTTCCATTTTCATCTATCTGGCGAAGTCTTCATCCATGCAGCCTCTTCCATCTTCATCCATCTGGCAGGGAGCGGGTCCATCCTAAAGACATCTGGCGTGGAGCTCCTCTTCAATACGGTCGCCGCCGTAAACTGGAACTTGAATGCAAGTGTCGTCATCCAAGATGGTGTCTCTTGCATTCCTATTGGCTGAAAGGTTCCAATCAGCCAATAGAATGATAGCTCAATCCTATTGGCTGTTCCAATCAGCCAATAGGATGAGAACTCAATCCTATTGGCTGTTCCAATCAACCAATAGGATGAGAGCTCAATCCTATTGGCTGTTCCAATCAGCCAATAGGATTGAGCTCTCATCGTATTAGCTGATTGGAACAGCCAATAGCATTTTAGCAGCTATAATCCTATTGGCTGATTGGAACAGCCAATAGGAATGCAAGGGACGCCATCTTGGAAGACGTCACTTGCATTCAAGTTCCAGTTTACGGCGGCAACCGTATTGAAGAGGAGCTCCACACCAGATGTCTTTAGGATGGACCCGCTCCACGCCAGATGGATGAAGATGGAAGAGGCTGCATGGATGAAGACTTCGCCAGATAGATGAAGATGGAAGAGGCCGCCCGGATGAAGACTTCTTGCCGCCCGGATGAAGACTTCTTGCCAGCTGGATGGATCCTTCAAGCGGAACTTCAAAATGTTTTCAAGATGGACACGCTCCATGCCGGATGGATGAAGATGGAAGAGGCCACATGGATGAAGACTTTGCCGGATGGATGAAGGTGGAAGAGGCCGTCCGGATGAGACTTCTTGCCGGCTGGATGGATCCTTCAAGCAGAACTTCAAAAACTGTAAGTGGATCGTTGAGGGTTAGTGTTAGGTTTATTTAAGGGTTTTTTGGGTGGGTTTTATTTGTAGAGTAGGGTCTGGGCAGGTAAAAGAGCTAAATGCCTTTTTAAGGGCAATGCATATACAAATGCCCTTTTCAGGGCAATGGGGAGCTTACGTTTTTTAGATAGGCTTTTTATTTGGGGGGGTTGGTTGGTTGGTTGGTTGAGTGGTGGGTTTTACTTTTGGGGGGTGTTTGTATTTTTTTTTTACAGGTGAAAAAGCTGATTTATTTGGGGCAATGCCCCGCAAAGGCCATTTAAGGGCCATTGGTAGTTTATTGTAGTCTAGGGTTTTTTTTTTATTTTGGGGGGCTTTTTATTTTGATAGGGCTATTAGATTAGGTGTAATTCGTTTTTTTATTTTTGATACTGTTTTTTTTGTAATTTAGTGTTATTTATTTTTTTGTAACTTAGCGTTTATTTTTTTTGTAATTTAGTAATTTTTAATAGCAAATTTAAATAATTTGAGTAGGGTTAGGGATTTTAATATGTAATATAGTTACTTTAATTGCTAGTTTTTGTAATTTTAGTATAATAGTTAGGGTAGGTTAATTAATAGTTTAGAATTAGTTTCTTTTAATTATACAGGTAAGTGTAAATTTATTTTAAGATAGGGATGTTGTAATTTGAATGTAAAGTTAGCGGGTTGTTAGGTTTAGGGGTTAATAGCTTAATTTAGTTTATGGCAATGTGGGGGGCTGGCGGTTTACGGGTTAATAGGTTTAGTTAATGGTAGTGATGTGGGAGGCCAGAGTTTTAGGAGTTTATACATTTTTTTTTTACCAATAAAGTTGGTAAAAAGCTGAATAGCAGCGAGATCGATGATTGTTAGTTAACAACAGTCTGATGCTCATCACCCCGTACTTGGTGCGTGGCTTTTTGACGGCATTTTTTATAAATATGGAGATCGTATCCAGGTCTGCGGCCCCAATGTTAGGCGATGTTAGGTGAGCATATTGGTGCCGGCGACTGCAGCATAGTTGAGGGGTCTGAAGAAAATACTACTTTGAAGTGCCTTTCACTATGTGTGGAATTTGCACTATGTTGAGGGGGGGTTATTAATATTTGTGGGTGCAAATAAAACTCAGAAAACCAAAAATGTTGGCTGGCTCCTAGGATTTAAACATATTTGTCAAGCCATGTCTTAAATTATGCATATGTATTTTTTCTATGCTGGTGGGTAATTTTTTCAGGCCTGGTCATCTTCAGAATTTCTATAGGAGAGTAAATTTACCTGAGTAACAATCTTTGCAGAAAACTGGATCTCTTTGTGGGATTGCAAAATACAGATTAATAGTGCCATTGTTTAAAATATTTTGCAAGATCTAACATTAACAGTTTCATGAGAACAGCTTTGTAAATGTAGTACTCTGAGGGGTGGGATATGCTGCATTGTACCATGGGTGGTGCAGCAGAGCTCTTTTAATGGAGACGAAAAGTGTCCCTCTGGCTATTTCAAATGTTGGGAGGGTTATGTAAAAGGTGTGCAGTGGATTTAAAAAGTGAACACAAATATTATAAATATATGCATTTTGTTATACATTACAGATGCTAAAAAGGAATCTAGTATTTTTTACACGTTGTTGTTTGGGCAACAAAACGATGATGCCACCTTGTGGTAAACTTTATCATTACGCATATATTATGCAAGTAACATTTTTGTACAGCATGCTAACATGAATTACACGTTGTGGCATACAAGACACAATAGTATATCCCAGAGTCTGAGGTTCTTGCCCTGGTGATGTTTAGAGGAAACTGTTTATTCGCTCTGTCCAGTTTGAATGCAAAATGTCCCTTGAGTTCCTTCGCCAAATCTTGCTCCTTTAAGGAATCTCTAAGCAGATACTCAACTGTCCTCCCAGACTTTTGCACATACCAGAACATGAAATTAGCTGTCACATCATAACTACAGCTCAGTGTGGTTGTCATCCCTTCACTGACTGTCACTTCAGATGGTGACTGGGTCACTTGTTCCCCAGAGACAGAATCTGTAAGAGGGGGGGGGGGAATAAAATGATGAAATTAGGATATAAAGCATAAGGCAAACTGTGACCTTTATAGAGACTGATCTGTTATTATGTTTATGTGGTTTCACTTTATCAATTAACACTATTAACCTAACTTGTATTGTTAGAAAAAAAAAAAATTACTGCTAGAAACGGTGGGATATTACTGGTACAATAAAAAACAGGAGACAATAATCCATTACTTACTTATAAAGACTGTTAGTAGAAGATAACATAGGTAAATGCTGTACATGATTGCTACTGTCCTGTAGTTCACACACAAACTGCAGAGAGGAAGATACCGTGCAGGGCTGATGTATAACTGACACAAAAAGTGATGTAAATGGTACATCCTATAGAAGAGATGAAAGAAGGGATTGAACTATTTTAAATCATGCACATGATCAGAAGTCCCATAGGTGCTTAAAAAAAACACAACTATTTTTAAAACTAGTATAGGAAGGAACAGAAAAAAAAACTATTGAGGGGCAGATAGTAAAGTGATAAATTTAAGTAGACAGGAACATAGGTAAAAGAGAGACTGAAATATAGGAGACCGAGAGAGAAATATAAATGAGACCAGTCAGAAGGGCCACATTTAAATTAGAAACAGTTGGGAGGGATTCATAAATATTACAATGTGCCTTTAAATATCATTCATCATTACTATTTATTGGGACAAGTCATTAATAAAGAAGTTATTTCAACTGTAATATGTCTGCTAATGTGGTTTATATATTACACTGCACTGCATATGATGTGGGAAACTTAGGGCTAGATTGTGGTGTGCTAACTGTTGCGCAAGAGCGATAAGTGGTTTATCACAGCTTTTTGTGTGCGCCTGAAGTAGCGTGCGTATTACAAGTTGAAAGTAAATGGGTTCGCTTGAGCGTGATTGAAATTAATGTGTGTCGGTTAACTGTTACACCAGTTATATGGGCTCAAAGATATGAGGTCTCAAGTGTTTTTTTTAATAAAGGCCGGCAAACAGCTTTAACATAAAGATACATACATATACATGTCTAAATATGTATATGTCTATATATATATATATATATATATATATATATATATATATATGTTTATATTGGTATATATATATATATACAGGTAGCCCTCAGTTTATGCTGGGGTTAGGTTCCAAAATGAATGGTTGTAAATCGAAACCGTTGTAAATTAAAACCAAGTTTATAATGTAAGTCAATGGGAAGTGAGGGAGATAGGTTCCAGGCCCCTATCAAAATTGTCATAAGTAACACCTAATACATTATTTTTAAAGAATATATAATTAAACTAAGTTACATGAACAAAAACATTTGCTAAACAGCATTATAAACCTAACAAAATAATCACACAACACAGACTTCACTTGCATTTTTCTGCAATCCGTTCTTTCTAAGTATTTCAACCTGGACTGATTTATAGACAAGAAGATCTTGTTCCTTTGAAATCTGCTCAGTAGCTCTGATCTGGTTAAACTGATTAATTTCAGCTTGCTTGGCTTTGCTGCAACACAAGCGGACAGCTCCACCTACTGGCTATTTTAATAAATGCACTGCTTCTCAATGCTTTTCAATAGCTGTCACATGACTGGAAAAAAAGGTTGTTATTCTGAAACGGTGTAAATTGAACCGTTGTAAAACGAGGGCCACCTGTATATATATATATATATATATATACATATATATATATATATATATATATGTATTTACAGACATATATATAATATAAATGCATATGTATACATATGTAGACATATATAAATAAATATATAAATATATATATGGTGGTGTAATGGTGTGGGGGATATTTTCTTGGCACGATTTGGGCCCCTTAGTATCAATTGAGCATTGTTTAAATGCCACAGTCTATCTGAGTATTGCTGACCATGTCCATCCCTTTAAAACTACAGTGTACCCATCTTCTGATGGCTACTTCCAGCAGGATAATGCACCATGTCACAAAGCTCAAATCATCTTAAACAGGTTTCTTGAATATGACAATGAGTTCACTGTACTCCAATGGCCTCCACAGATCTCAATTCAATAGAGCACCTTTGGGATGTGGTGGAATGGGAGATTCACATCATGGATGTGCAACCGACAAATCTACAGCAACTGCGTGATGCTATCATATCAATATGGACCAAAATCTCTGAGGAATGTTTCCAATGCCTTGTTGAATCTATGCCACGAAGAATTAAAGGGACAGTCTAGTCCAAAATAAACTTTCAGGATTCAGATAGAACATGTCATTTTAAACAACTTTCCAATTTATTTGCATCACCAAATTTGCTTAGTTCTCTTGGTATTCTTAGTTTAAAGCTAAACTTAGGAGGTTCATATGCAAATTTCCTAGACTTTGAAGACCGCCTCTTATATGAATGCATTTTGACAGTTTTTCACCAATAAATTGTGTTAGTTCATGTGTGTCATATAGATAACACTGTGCTCACGCACGTGGAGTTATCTAGGAGTCAGCACTGATTGGCTTAAGTGCAAGTCTGTCAAAAGAACTGAAATAAGGGGGCAGTTTGCAGAGGCTTAGATACAAGGTAATCACAAAGGTAAATAGTGTATTAATATAACTGTGTTGGTTATGCAAAACTGGGTAATAAAGCAATTAGCTATCTTTTAAAGCAATAATAATTCTGGTGTAGACTGTCCCTTTAAGACACTTCTGAAGGCAAAATGTGGTCCAACCTGGTACTAGCAAGGTGTACCTAATAAAGTGGCCAGTGAGTGTATATATACATACAGTACATACATATACATATTTAGACATGTATTTCTATATATGTCTATGTTAAAGCCGTTTGGCAGCTTTTTTTTTTTTTTTTTTTTTTACTAACACCCGAGATCTCATATTTTAACCCCCTTATAACTTTTGTGTGCAATATTTTTTTAAATAATTTTTATTAGACAGTGTTATTATAAGTGTAAGTGTACCTTGTAATTTATGTTTAAAGTGTTTTGGACAACTTTTTATTTTCTCAAAACAGTTAACCACAGCTCTGAAAACACGGTAATGATTTTAGTGTAAATCATGATTGGATTGTGCTCACATGACCGCGTTTAATTTTAACTTGTAATACCAGCAGTAAGCACGATAAGCACCGACCCTTGCAATTTACCCTCTAATCGCTCCACTTGTAATCTAGCCCATAATCTGTACATTCCATCATATCAATCAGTATTGTTTCAGACCTGAAGAAGAGAGGAAACCCTCAAAAACTTGTCTTATTTAAAATGAGTTGTTAATCCAGTAAAACGATCACTACTTACAGCAATACACTTGTTTTTCTTGCCACTTTGTTTAAAACAGAAATAACAAAAATTTAACTCTAGGCACCTTTTATGAAAATATCAAGGGTTGTACTGGAATGTAAAATAACCACGCTTACACTTGCAGAGCCTACCCTCAAGGGATTACCTAAAAAGGGGACCTGTCCCTGGAAGTTGCAAAATGTCTCCCATAAAAAATAACTGAGATCTCTAGAAAGAGAATCTTGACTAAGGAGAGAGAAGTTAGCTGCGAGCAGGAGGTGAACTATAAAAATTAAATCATACACCCAAAACAAATAAATTTACTTGGGTAGATTCAACAAATCTCTGCGCTGTCGGCATTTATCATTGCACAAGCATTTCTAGTGAAATGCTTGTGCAATGCCGCCCCCTTTTAAGGGCTATTGGTAGTTTATTGTAGGCTTGGGGGTGTTTTTATTTTGGCGGGGCTTTTTTATTTTTATAGGGCTATTAGATTAGGTGTAATTGTTTTTATTTTTGATAATTTCGTTATTTTTTTTTTAATCATAGTGTTTTTTATTTTTCATGATTTTAGTGTTAATTATTTTTGGTAAACAGATTTTTTTTATATTTTTCGAAGCATTTTTTTGTTGTAATTTACATTTTTTCCTAGTGTTAGGTTTTTTTTTTAAATTTGTAATTTAGATATTTTAGTTAGTAGTTTTTTATTTTATTAGATTAGTTATGCTAGGTTAATTTATAGTTTAATATTAGGTTTATATTTATTTCACAGGTAAGTTTTTATTTACAGGGAGTGCAGAATTATTAGGCAAATGAGTATTTTGACCACATCATCCTCTTTATGCATGTTGTCTTACTCCAAGCTGTATAGGCTCGAAAGCCTACTACCAATTAAGCATATTAGGTGATGTGCATCTCTGTAATGAGAAGGGGTGTGGTCTAATGACATCAACACCCTATATCAGGTGTGCATAATTATTAGGCAACTTCCTTTTCTTTGGCAAAATGGGTCAAAAGAAGGACTTGACAGGCTCAGAAAAGTCAAAAATAGTGAGATATCTTGCAGAGGGATGCAGCACTCTTAAAATTGCAAAGCTTCTGAAGCGTGATCATCGAACAATCAAGCGTTTCATTCAAAATAGTCAACAGGGTCGCAAGAAGCGTGTGGAAAAACCAAGGCGCAAAATAACTGCCCATGAACTGAGAAAAGTCAAGCGTGCAGCTGCCAAGATGCCACTTGCCACCAGTTTAGCCATATTTCAGAGCTGCAACATCACTGGAGTGCCCAAAAGCACAAGGTGTGCAATACTCAGAGACATAGCCAAGGTAAGAAAGGCTGAAAGACGACCACCACTGAACAAGACACACAAGCTGAAACGTCAAGACTGGGCCAAGAAATATCTCAAGACTGATTTTTCTAAGGTTTTTTGGACTGATGAAATGAGAGTGAGTCTTGATGGGCCAGATGGATGGGCCCGTGGCTGGATTGGTAAAGGGCAGAGAGCTCCAGTCCGACTCAGACGCCAGCAAGGTGGAGGTGGAGTACTGGTTTGGGCTGGTATCATCAAAGATGAGCTTGTGGGGCCTTTTCGGGTTGAGGATGGAGTCAAGCTCAACTCCCAGTCCTACTGCCAGTTTCTGGAAGACACCTTCTTCAAGCAGTGGTACAGGAAGAAGTCTGCATCCTTCAAGAAAAACATGATTTTCATGCAGGACAATGCTCCATCACACGCGTCCAAGTACTCCACAGTGTGGCTGGCAAGAAAGGGTATAAAAGAAGAAAATCTAATGACATGGCCTCCTTGTTCACCTGATCTGAACCCCATTGAGAACCTGTGGTCCATCATCAAATGTGAGATTTACAAGGAGGGAAAACAGTACACCTCTCTGAACAGTGTCTGGGAGGGTGTGGTTGCTGCTGCACGCAATGTTGATGGTGAACAGATCAAAACACTGACAGAATCCATGGATGGCAGGCTTTTGAGTGTCCTTGCAAAGAAAGGTGGCTATATTGGTCACTGATTTGTTTTTGTTTTGTTTTTGAATGTCAGAAATGTATATTTGTGAATGTTGAGATGTTATATTGGTTTCACTGGTAAAAATAAATAATTGAAATGGGTATATATTTGTTTTTTGTTAAGTTGCCTAATAATTATGCACAGTAATAGTCACCTGCACACACAGATATCCCCCTAAAATAGCTATAACTAAAAACAAACTAAAAACTACTTCCAAAACTATTCAGCTTTGATATTAATGAGTTTTTTGGGTTCATTGAGAACATGGTTGTTGTTCAATAATACAATTAATCCTCAAAAATACAACTTGCCTAATAATTCTGCACTCCCTGTATTTAAATAGAGTTATATTGTAATTTTAATTTAAAGTTAGGGGGGTGTTAGGTTTAGGGGTTAATACTCTCACTCAACCACAACCCTCATAACCTGAAACTTAGTTCATTCTCCCCTGTTACTGAGGAAGAAGTTTCAGCACTTATACTGCGCTCTCACCTCACTACCTGTCCCCTTGACCCTATCCCCTCACAGCTGCTTCCCTCTCTCTCTGCTACCCTTACCCCTATACTAACACACATTTTCAACCTCTCCCTCAGCACTGGTATATTTCCCTCATCGCAGAAACATGCACTGGTCACACCTATCCTCAAAAAACCTTCTCTTGATCCTACCTCCCCATCCAACTACCGCCCTATTTCCCTCCTCCCTCTTGCTTCAAAGCTTCTCGAAAAACTAGTATATGTACGCTTATCCCATTTCCTTACGTTAAATTCCCTTCTTGACCCGCTGAAATCTGGATTTCATCCCTATCACTCCACAGAGACAGCTATTGTTAAGGTCACCAACGACCTACTTACTGCTAAATCAAAAGGCCACTTCTCTCTGCTTATCCTCCTTGATCTGTCCGCAGCCTTTGACACTGTCGACCACCCTCTTTTGCTCCAAACCCTCCAATCCTTCGGCATCTGTGACACAGCCCTTTTATGGCTCTCTTCCTACCTATCAAACCGTACCTTCAGTGTAGCCTTCTCTGGGGCCTCCTCTGCCCCGTCACCACTTTCTGTCAGAGTACCGCAAGGCTATGTCCTCGGTCCCCTTCTCTTCTCAATCTATACATAATCACTAGGTTCCCTAATTAAGTCCCACGGTTTCCAATATCATTTGTATGCCGATGACACCCAAATCTACTTCTCTGCACCAGACCTATCTCCTTCCTTGCTAACCTGTGTCACTAACTGTCTTTCTCACATCTCTTCCTGGATGTCCTCTCACTACCTCAAGCTAAATCTCTCCAAAACTGAGCTCCTCATTTTCCCCCTTCTTCCAAAATCTCCACCCCCAATATCTCTATAACTGTTGACAACTCCATCATTACCCCTACCCCGCATGCCTGATGTCTCGGGGTCACATTTGACTCAGATCTTTCCTTCACTCCTCACATTCAGTCCTTGGCTACAGCCTGCCGCTTCCACCTTAAAAACATCTCTAAAATTAGACACTTCCTTACACAAGACACAACTAAGATTTTAATCCACTCTCTCATTCTTTCCCGCCTTGATTACTGCAACTCTGTTCTCTCTGGTCTCCCCACCTGCCGCCTAGCTCCTTTGCAATCCATAATGAATGCCTCTGCCAGACTCATCTTCCTTACACGTCGCTCTTCATCTGCTGTGCCTCTCTGCCTATCCCTTCACTGGCTTCCTCTTGCCTCTAGAATCAAACACAAAACTCTCACTCTTACATACAAAGCCCTCAACTGCACTGCTCCCCCTACATCTCAGACCTTGTCTCCAGATACTCTCCCTCCCGTCCCCTTCGCTCTACTCATGACCTCCTACTCTCCTCCTCTCTTGTCACCTCATCACACTCCCGTTTACAGGACTTCTCCAGACTGGCTCCCATCTTGTGGAACTCTCTGCCTCGCTCCACAAGACTCTCTTCTAGTTTTAAAAGCTTCAAGTGCTCCCTAAAGACTCTACTGTTCAGGGATGCATACAACCTACACTAACCTTTCTTTATACCAGTTCCTCTCCTCCATTGCTATCCCGTGATCCCCCCTAGCATGTAAGCTTAAGAGTCCAGCTGTTTGTAGATCACCTTCTTAAGAGCTGACTACAACAGTGCAACTCTTGGCAGGGCCCTCTACCCTATAATTGTTTTGTTGTACTCCCCCTTTGTTTATAGCACTGTGGAATCTGTTGGCGCTCTACAAATAACCGATAATAATAATAATAATTTAGTTTTTTGCAATGCACGGCCGGCGGTTTAGGGGTTAATAGGTTTATTTAGTGGCGGAGAAGTGGGAGGCTGGAGGTTTAGGGGTTAATAACTTTATTTAGTGCTGGCGATTTTGGTGAGTGGCAGAATAGGGGTTAATAACTTTATTATAGTGGCGGCAATGTCGGGGTGTGGGGAATAGGGGTCAATATATTTAAAAAGTGTTGGCGATGTGGATGGGTGGCAGATTAGGGTTTAATAACTTTATTGAATAGCTGCGATGTAGGTGAACGGCAAATTAGGGGTTAATAGGTTTAATATAGTGTTTGTGATGCAGGAGGGTGGCGGTTTAGGGGTTAATAGGTAGTTTATGGGTGTTAGTGTACTTTGTAACACTTTAGTTATGATAAACATTTTTGTGGCGTAAAACTCATAACTACTGCTCTCAGATGGCAGTATGGATCGTGTCAGTATAGGCTGTAACGCAAGCTTTTTAGGCTCACCGCACAACCTCTAATACCGGTGCTATGGAAATTCCATGCAAAAACATAATTTTTTTGAGTGTGGGATTGACGTTTCGTTACAGACTAAAATTTTCGTTACACACTAAAATGCTTGTGGTATAGCTATACCGACATGACTCCCAGCAGCGGTGTTACTGCTTTTACGCTGAAATTGCCATTTTTTTTTTAAAGTAGCAACGCAAAACTCGTAATCTAGGTGACCGTTAGAGAATTTGTGCTGTGATATTAGAACCTTTAGAGGCCAATTTAACAAATGTCTTGCGGATCTGACCCGACAGTGCAGTCACAAGAGCTGCTGGTGCAACACCGCCCCCTGCAGACTCGCGGCCAATGGGTCGCCAGCAGGGAGGTGTCAATCAACCCGATCATACTCGATCGGATTGCATTCCGGCGATTCTTGTCCACCTGCTCAGAGCAGGCGGACAGGGTTATGGAGCAACTGCTCCATAACTTGTGTTTCTGGCGAGTCTTCAGACTCGCCAGAAACTCGGGCCGTCAAGCTCCATTCGGAGCTTGATAGATAGGCCCCTAAGTGGTAATATAAAATGATAAATCATATATATAAAAAGAAACTACAATATACTTTCATTATTTATTTTGTCCTCTAATCCTGTAATTCCATTCTGAAATTCTGATCTTTTCAGCTCCTGTTAGAAAATGAAAGTGCAGTGCAGAACACGGTTATATTCCACACAGCCATTGGCTGCACAGTCTAGTGACTTATGTGTAACTGTTCCTAATTTGCCACAGTAAAAAGGTTATCTAAGTTACAACATGGCAGCTCCCATTGTTTTATAAGTGGATATGTAGACATTACAGCGCCCCATTCATACAGATCTCTGATTAATTTATTAAAAGTACCCTAAATGCACCTAAAATAAAGGGTTTTTTAGTTTTTTTATGAAAACAAATTGTTGCATTTTTTTATTTTATAAAACAACTACTGCACTAGGCAGTATTTAGGGTTAAAAGTGGCAGGTGAAAAGTGTCTTTGCATTGCGGTCTATGGGACACTGTAATCCCATAAAATATATATGTATATGCTTATATACATATATATTTATGTGTTGATATGTGTATATACACATATTAACACATAAATGTATATGTATATAGTCATATACATATGTTTTTAAAATGGTTGGCCATCGCTGCAGGACTTACCCCCTTTGTTGTGCTAGTTCTCATGCCGTGTCTAAAGGCATGACAACGAGGCTCCCATTTGAGCCTATGGAACCGTGCTCTCGTGAGCGCAATGCTTCCGTGCAATGTGAACACAAGGTTGCGTTCGCATTGCACCTAATTTGTAATACCAGCTCTTACTGGCATTACTCAGTTGAGCGCAAATATCACTTTCACGTGAGCAATATCTTGAGCTCAACTTGTGATCTAGCCCTTAATGTTTAAAGTCCGAGGGAAAAACAATTTTACTACGGTTCCTTTAAGGGTGTAAAGAGGACAATCATTGCCTAAGACAATAGCATAAGACAAGAGACAGAGAAAAGACATAAGAATGCTTAAAGCATACAGTATGCTGACATAAAGATATATCTACATGGTTTCTTGGGAACCTGGAAACTTTTAGGAACAGGTTTGCAAGAAATGGTGAGAGGCAGTGTTCTCCAGGTTAAAACTACCTTTATAGAATTAGGACAGAGGCTTCATAGTGCTGGTTTAACTTCCTAGAGAATCTCACATGCTCAGAGAGCTTTAGAGAATTGGTCCCTTAGTGTAGTGCATGCATACAAGTTGTGATTTGCAAACATAGACAAAGTATTAATGTTTCCAAATAGTTTAGTGCATAATTTGACTGTTACACACAGTAAAATGGTTAAATATGTGTTAAACAACAGTAGAAAAATCCACACTAATAATATCAAAATGATTTTGGTATCATTATGAAGCATCATATGGTCTCTATGAAGTATCATATAATAGTTATTAAGAAATGAGAGAGCCCCACAAGGAAAAAAAAACAACAGCTTTTTATTCTATGGATATACATTTTGCAATTGTGTCACATCTTTGTGTTTTAATGACTAAACTCCACTGAATAACATTAAAACTGAAATTAATTTCTAGTGGATATCAGCCAGCAAGACAATGAATGATAACATTATAGTGTTCTTTTTTAATTGCTGTTTTTTTATGTCCACATTAGCAGTTATATTTCCTTAAATATCTAAATAGCTTATCGCAAATTCTGTGAAAAATATTTGACTGCATTAGCTCAGGAAAACATATCCAATTTGTATATTGAAATATCAAGCCATCACTTATTTTAATATTAAGAAGTTTTACATATATATTAGTGTAGTTTACTCCCCACCTATATTTAGTTATGTTAGTTATTAGGGGAGGGGATGTAGGAGCATATAACACGTTTTTAACAACCTTCTGTATCTTCACAGGGATCTTAAAAGAATAGTCTAGTCAAAATTAAACTTTCATAATTCCGATAGAGCATGCAATTTTAAGCAACTTTCTAATTTACTCCTATTATCAATTTTTCTTTGTTATCTTGGTATTATTTTGGTTTAGCACCTGGGTAGCATTTGCTGATTGGTGCCTAAATGTAGCCATTCAATCAGCAAATGTCACCTAGGTGCTGAAAAAAAAATGGTCTGGTGTTCTGTTGAAAACTCCAATCTGTCAAAAACTCCACTTGTCTCTAGTGCACATGCACCCGCGCACAACGCAACAGCATTACACAAACCCTGTTGAGTTTTTTCATACGGGTTTTCCATACGCCGTAAAGGTTTCTGGGAGTTGTAGTATTTTTTCTTAACTAATATGTATTTGGGTGTCACTGATTATCAGTTATTGTTGTCTTATATAAGTTTACTAGTAATGCGTCTGTCCCTCACAGAAATACTTTTGCAAGTGTATATAACAAAAAGTCCTGTATATCAGGTTAAAAGTTATTTTGTTGTCTATATAATATATATGTGTGTGTTTGTGAATATATATATATATATATATATATATATATATATCTGTATAAATATACATATATTATATATATGTATGTATATATATATATATATATATATATATATATATATATATATATATATATATATATATATATACACACACACACACACACATATATATATATATAGGAAGGAAGTTTTACCTTACCCCTCTCTTTGTTACAGCTCACACACCAGCAGCAATATCCCAGCAAATCTGCCAGCAACTTTCAAGCTCACACACTAACAGCAATATCCCAGGAAATCTGCATGCATTAGCCCTCCACCACCCACCCTGGTGTTTACCTTAATATATAAACACCTCCTAACATCAATTAGGTGCAGCTGACACTAATGAACCAGGAGAGAGACAATAATTCACACTCACAGCCTCTGTACTGACACTTTGCCATATTGTTATACTTTCCCAACCCTCATTTGCTCGCCACACACTTCACTCACTCTCAGTTTACCCTGCCTTATATCAGACTTATTTCCCTTCTCCCTTACCTTTTGTGTCCATTTCCTCTCCTTTAGATTGTAAGCTTGAGAGCCTTTCTACCTGCAGGCCACTACTACTGATTGTGTTCAAGGGCAGGGAATTCCTCTTGTATAACTCAATTATTGCACCTACAATTGTAATGTACCCCAATACTGTACTTGTTTGTTTGTGTATGTAATGCATCCCTGTAATGTTTCATTATTACTTGTATAGCGCTACATAATCTGCTGGCGCTTTATAAATACCTGATAACAATAATAATATATATATACATAGCTAGCAAAAGTGACATTCCACGTGTTGCTGTGTGGGACAGACCCGTTACTAGTAAAATATTTCAACCGCTGGAGCGGCTTTTAAGATTAAATGGTAAGTATTTTAACAAAACAAGTGAAATGTAAAGTTTGATGAATGAAAGTGCCCCTGTTTTTAATAGGGTTTTTAAAAACCCTGCACTGATTCATCAAACTTGACATTCACTTTAAGAAATAAATTACTACAACTCCCTGAAACCTTTACGGTGATTGGAAAACTCAACGGGGTTTGTGTAATGCTGGCGCACACACATGCACACTAGAGCCAATTGGAGTTTTCGACAGAACACCCTGAGCTCCAATACTTACTTTCTTGCCTTTTCAAAAAAAGATACCAAGAGAACTAAGAAAAATTGATCATTAAAAAATAAGAAAGTTGCTTAAAATTGCATGCTCTATCAGAATCATGAAAATTTAATTTTGACTACACTATTCCTTTAACAAAAAAAAAATATCACATGCCACCTTGTGGTAAAAGTTATAATTACTCTTTATTCATATAAGCAAGTAACATTTTTGTACAGCATGGTAGTGTGAATTACACAATGTGGAATACAAGACGCAATAATAGATCCCAGAGTCTGAGGTTCTAGCCTTGTTGATGTGCAGAGGAAACTGTTTGTTCACTCTGTCAAGTTTGAATAAGAAGTGTCCCTTGAGTTCTTTCCCCAAATCTTGTGCTTTTAAGGAATCTCTGAGTAAATACTCAACTGTCCTCTCAGACTTATGTACATACCAGAACATGGAATTAGCTGTCACATCATAACTACAATTTAGTGTGGTTGCCATCCCTTCACTGATTGTCACCTCAGAAGGTGACTGTGTCACTTGCTCTCCATAGATACAACCTGTAAGGGTAAAGAAAGGAAACTAAATTAGGACATAAAACACCACAACAATATGTGGTGTGTACATATACTACAAATTAACTGTTACTATTTAATATGCTTTAATCTATATAAATTAACTGATTTAACTTAAGCTGTATTGTAATGAAAAATACATTTACTGCTGGAAAGAACAACAAGTGAATTGTAGGGTATTGCTAGCATTATCAAAAACATCAACCGATAATCAATAACTTACTTATAAAGACTGTGGATAGAAGACAAAACAAATAAATGCTGTGCATGATTCTTTTTGTCCTATAACTGATACACACACTGCAGAGAGGAATATACTGTACAGATGTTAAAAAGAAAAATATACAGAAATAGATCACATGTTCTGGTTTAGGCAGCAAGAAAGAAATGCCACCTTGTGGTAAAAGTACGTATTACTCTGATAATATACATGCAAGCAAGTAACATTTTTGTACAAAATGTTAACAGGAATTACACAATGTGGGATACAAGGCACAATAGTAGATCCCAGAGTCTGAGGTTCTTGCCCTGTTGATGTGCAGAGGAAACTGCTTGTTTGCTCTGTCAAGTTTGAATACAAAGTGTCCTTTGAGTTCGTTACCCAAATCTTGAGCTTTTAAGGAATCTCTAATTAGATACTCAATTGTCCTCCCAGATTTATGCACATACCAGAACATGGAACTAGCTGTCACATTATAACTACAGCTCAGGGTGGTTGCCATCCCTTCACTGATTGTCACCTCAGAAGGTGACTGTGTCACTTGCTCTCCATAGATACAATCTGTAAGGGAAACAAAAAAGAATTGATAAAATTAGTTTAAAAGAATCTTACAAACTCTGGTATATATACAGACTAACTAACTGTTACTATTTAATTAAGCTGCATTTTATGAATTTACTGAATCAACTTGAGCTGTATTTTAAGGAAAAATAAAATTATTGCTGGAAAGTGCAAAATGAACAGTGTTTTGTTGAATTTTGCTAATAGCATAATCATAAAACAGCAACTAATGTTCATGGACTTACTTATAAAGACTATGGATACAAGATAAAAAAAGAAAATGCTGTGCATAACTGTTTCTCTCTTACAACTGATACACACACAGAAAGCAATGTACAGTACAGGGCTGCTGTAAATAACGGACACAACAAGGTATGCAAATGGAGCTGCCAATCATCTTATAAAAGGGAAGTAAGAAGGTTTAGTGTGACATAATTTTGATCTATGTTATATCACCTACCACACTACATTAAGGGGCCAATTTATTAATGCCTGGCGGACATGATACTCTGCAGCGTATCATGTCCGCCAGACATCGCTGAATGTGGACAGCATACTCTATCAGCATTCAGCATTGCACAAGCAGTTCTAGTGAACTGCTTGTGCAATGCCGCCCCCTGCAGATTTGCGGCCAAATGGTCGCTAGCAGGGGGTGTCAATCAACCTGATCGTATGAGATCAGGTTGATTGCTGTACGCCGCTCAGAGGCGGCGGATCCAATTAAGGAGCAGCAGTCTTAAGATCGCTGCTTCTTAACTCCTGTTTCCGGCGAACCTGAAGGCTCGCGCGAAAACAGGGCGAGTTGGCCCCATTCGGGACATAGTAATTTGGCCCCTATGAGTATATATAATGTAGCACTTTTAAATCATGTGTATAGAATGCATACTGAAAACTGATATAGGTTGAAATGAGTTGAAAGGATATATAGTAAAGTAATGCATTTAAAGGGGTGGGAAGGAAGGTAAAAAAGGGTGATGAAGAGAGAAAAAGGGAGAGAGACAGAGGTATAAAGAGAAATATAAGTGTGAATTAGATCAATGAAAGTGCAAAATATTAATTAGAAAAATGGGGTGATTAATACGTTCTGTGCCTTTAAATAGGCTAGTTTTCCATAAGCACAATGAACTGAATGTTCTAAACCACTGCCATATTTATGCCATTTCACCTACCTTTGATATTGATTCTTTTGAACTGCACATTTTATATACTTTATAGTGTACTATAGGTCAGCAGAAACATAGACCCTCACTTTCGGCTAGATTACGAGTTTTGCAGTATGAGTGAAAAAGCAGCGTTATGCCTCATAACGCTGCTTTTTCACTACCACTGGTATTACGAGTCTTGCAGGTTTAGGGGCACTGCACACTTTTTTGGCCTTAACGCAAATTAACGTGCGCTATTTGCGTGAAGTCTTTTTTCAATGGGACTTCCACAGCGCCGGTATTACGAGTCTGCCTGGGAGGCCAAAAAGTGAGCGGTACACCCTATACCGCCAAGATCAATACCGTAAACTTAAAGTCAGTAGTTATGAGTTTTATGCTACAGCGCCGTAACATAAAACTCATAACTAAAGTGCTAAAAAGTACAATAACACCCATAAACTACCTATTAACCCCTAAACCGAGGCCCTCACGCATTGCAAACACTAAAATAAAATTATTAACCCCTAATCTTCAGCTACGGATATCGCTGCCACTAGAATAAACATATTAACCCCTAAACCGCAGCACTCCCGCCTTGCAAACACTAGTTAACAGAGCAGGAACATTTTTATTTTCCTTCAACTAAAGATCAACCATTTTAATGTATACACAGCAGTTACAAAGTTCCTGCGTGCTTTAACAGTTTGATGGAACATTTGAAAAATTAGTTTTTTCCTTTTTTCCTTCTTTTTGCTTGTAATATCAGAGGATATATATTAATAATTTTTTTCCTAGAGGATCTGTGCCCTTGATTAATTTTATTAATCTTTTACATTTGTTGATGGATGTTATACGATATTTTTGTTAGCTGGCTTTTCATCTTAGTTACCTGATGGTTTATTTATTTATGTTTTAGTGTATGTTAGTATCATTCTCTAAGATATATATTGCAGGGGATGAGGTATGATGGCCTTAGTATACTTTGTTGAAAACAGTAAATGCCGCTTTTACAAATTTCAATATCTACTAAATGTCATGGGTAAATGTCCGTTTCTTCCTTACCTACGAGAAAGTAGGTGTGCTTGGAGGGGGTGTGCATATACTATGCGGTGAACCAATGAGGAGGTAATAGGTGTGTTTTGAGTGGGCGCTGAGGTGCTCCAATAAGAAAATAGATGCCCTTTAATCATTATCTAACACGCTCACAAACGATGATGTTTTGTTTTGTTTACCCTGTCTCCTTGACTACGGGTATGATTATCCAATGGATGGCTTCAGGAGGCGGATAAGAGTGACTTGAGCACGTTGTTAGATATAAGTGTAGTAGACGAACCAACATTTAAACACAAGATTAAATAGTGTGTATAGCGATTGATTGTATATGGCTTGGGCTATGTGATTCAGTGACTCGATCCTCACTTTGGTTATTTAATGCGTATAGGGGAGTTACCCTTGGTGACGCTTTGATTGTTTTGATGTGGGACTGTCCATTTCTCCTGATGGGGGTGTCATGCAGTTTATAAGTTAGAATTATATGTCATTATTGGGGCAATTTTTAAGTGTTTAAATTTTAAATTTACACATTTATATTACACTTAGAATTTTGCTGTTTAATAAACAGTGTATTATCACTTGTTTTAAGAATACACATAGAAGAACATTTTGAAGATACATTTACACGTTATTGGTTTTGACCTAGATTTTGCACACGTTCTCTAGTGATTGGAGGTTCAATTGGGGAGGGTTTTGTATGCCTTTATAAGTTTGTTTGGTTATAGTGTTCACTTGTCAGAGGAAGGGACGTGTGTGTCCCGAAACGTCTCATATATTTATTAAATCTTTGAAGTCTGAAGTCCAGAGAGTGCTTTATTTCTCTTTTGCATATTTCTATGGATTCCTGGAGAGCGCCCTGGCAGTTGAACGGTTGGTGAGAGTGCATGTACCTATGAACTTTCTTATATATATATATATATATATATATATATATATATATATATATATATATTTATATATATATATAGTATATGTGTGTTTGTGTGTACATTTATATGTGTATATTTCTGTAAATACATATATACACATATACAATCACAAGTTTTGAAAGTATGGAAAATGCAAAAAACAAAAATAGTCATTTGAAAATTCAATAAAAAATTATTTTATTTTTTACTTTGTGAATTTAATGTATTTTTTAAAATATACACTCATTTCAAATCTGACTGCAACACAAACCAAAAAAGTTAGGACAGGGGCAATTTAGGACTAATAGTGATGTGACAAGTTGAAATAAGAAGGTGATATGAAACAGGTGAGGCAATCGTGCAATCATAGTATATAAGGAGCTTCCAAAAAAGGCCTAGTTCATTAAGAGCAAGGATGGGTCGAGGACTCAAGGCTCTCCAATCTGCCAACAGATGAATCAGTGAATAATCCAACACTTTGAGAACAATATTCCCCAAAGACAAATCGGTAGGATTTTAGTCTGGAATGAATATCCTGACATGCTCGGGAATACTTTGGTAAACCTTTGTCAGTCAACACCATTCGCCACTGCATCCACAGATGCAAGTTAATGCTTTACTATGCAAAGCAGAAGCCGTACATCAACACTGTCTAGTAGTGTTGCCATCTTCCCTGGGCTCGGTCTCATCTGAGATGGACAGTAGCACAGGGCAATCGTGTTTTGTGGTCTGAAGAATAAACATTTCAAACAGTTTTTAGAAAAAACAGCTGTCGTGTTGTCCGGGCCAAAGAGGAAAAGGACCATCCAAGTTGATTTCAGCGTCAGGTCCAAAAGCTAGCATCTGTCATGGTATTGAGGTGCGTCAGTTCCCAAGGCATAGGTAACTTGTGCATCTGAGAGGGCTCCATTAATGCAGAAAAATATGTATACATTTTGGAGCAACAAATGCTGCCATTCATAATTCGTCTTTACCAGAGACGTCCCTGCATATTCCAGCAGGACAACTTTTATCCACATTCTTCACAGATTACAAGCTCATGGTTGTGTAAGCAGAGAGTCTTGACCTGTGGTCGATTTAGAATGTGTGGCACATTATGAAGAGCAGAATAAGGCAATGAAGTTGCACAGCTGAAGACATGCATAATGGATGAATGGGGGAAATTCTGCTTGCTAAACTTAACCAACTTGTGTCTTCAATAAGTGTTATTAAAAGTAAAAGGTGATATTACACAGTAGTAAACAGTCGACTGTCCCAACTTTTTTGGAGTGTGTTGCAGCCATGAGATATGGAATGAGTGTATATTTTAAAAAATGCAGTTAATTCACAAAGTAAAACATCAAATAATGTGTTAATAATTAATGTGTTTTCAAATATAGTACAGGGTGAACTGAATTTTCAAATGACTGTCCCGACTTGTTTGAAATTGGGGTTGTAAATACATAAATACATATGTGCACATATATAGACATATACTTTGTTTTACATATGTACACATATATAGAATGAGAGCAAAATTAGGTACCGACACACTCTCAATGTAGCTTAAAACAAGAAACTTTTATTGTAACAAGATTAAAACAGCAGGTAAGTGTCTAACATGTTTCGGCGTATAGCCTTACTCATAGACATAACCTCCATTAGGAATTGATTGCATTTTAAACAAAATTCTGATATCTCATTGGTCAATGCTTGGTCATGTGACATTTTATACAAGAATTCTTAAAGCTACATACACAATTACAAGCACTCAGATGCAATGATAAATACTTAATTAACAAGGTTCTGTTTAGCAATTCTCTGAAATATAGATACATTGATACATAATTGTAACATATTTACAAGTGTATGGGTAGTATAATATATCCTTAGTGTTATTTTTAATTATATACTAACTTGATACATGTATATAGTCGTGATACTGGTCGCCATTCATAAATGATCCTACCTAAAAAAACGTAAAAAAAGCCCTACCCTACACTAAATTACAAATAGCCCTTAAAAGGGCCTTTTGAGGGGCATGCTCTGCTTCAGTATGTCACAGTACATGTTGGCATTCATGGTTCCCTCAATGAACTGTAGCTCCCCAGTGCCGGCAGCACTCATGCAGGCCCAGACCATGACACTCCCACCACCATGTTTGTCTGTGGGCAAGACACACTTGTCTTTGTACTCCTCACCGGGTTGCCGCCACACACGCTTGACACCATCTGAACCAAATAAGTTTATCTTGGTCTCATCGAACCACAGAACATGGTTCCAGTAATCTATGTCCTTAGTCTGCTTGTCTTCAGCAAACTGTTTGCAGGTTTTCTTGTGCATCATCTTTAGAAGAGGCTTCCTTCTGGGACGACAGCCATGCAGACTAATTTGATGCAGTGTGCAGCGTATGGTCTGAGCACTGACAGGCTGACCTCCCACCCCTTCAACCTCTGCAACAATGCTGGCAGCACTCATACGTCTATTTTCCAAAGACAACCTCTGGATATGACGCTGAGCATGTGCACTCAACTTCTTTGGTCGACCATGGTGAGGCCTGTTCTGAGTGGAACCTGTCCTGTGAAACCGCTGTATGGTCTTGCCCACCATGCTGCAGCTCAGTTTCAGGGTCTTGACAATCTTCTTATAGCCTAGGCCATTGTTTTGTAGAGCAACAATTCTTTTTTTCTGTTCCTCAGAGTGTTCTTTGCTATGAGTTGCCATGTTGAACTTCAAGTGACCAGTATGAGAGAGTGTGAGAGCGATAACACCAAATTTAACACACCTGCTCCCCATTCACACCTGAGACCTTGTAACACTAATGAGTCACATGACACCGGGGAGGGGAAATGACTAATTGAGCCCAAATTGGACATTTCTCCAACATAGGTGTGTCCGGTCCACGGCGTCATCCTTACTTGTGGGATATTCTCTTCCCCAACAGGAAATGGCAAAGAGCCCAGCAAAGCTGGTCACATGATCCCTCCTAGGCTCCGCCTTCCCCAGTCATTCTCTTTGCCGTTGCACAGGCAACATCTCCACGGAGATGGCTTAGAGTTTTTTAGGTGTTTAAATGTAGTTTTTATTCTTCAATCAAGAGTTTGTTATTTTAAAATAGTGCTGGTATGTACTATTTACTCTGAAACAGAAAAGAGATGAAGATTTCTGTTTGTAAGAGGAAAATGATTTTAGCAACCGTTACTAAAATCGATGGCTGTTTCCACACAGGACTGTTGAGATGAATTAACTTCAGTTGGGGGAAACAGTGAGCAGACTTTTGCTGCTTGAGGTATGACACATTTCTAACAAGACTTGGTAATGCTGGAAGCTGTCATTTTCCCTATGGGATCCGGTAAGCCATTTTCTTAGTTTTAAATATAAGAATAAAGGGCTTCACAAGGGCTTTAAAGACTGGTAGACATTTTTCTGGGCTAAAACGATTACTTTATAAGCATATTTAATGGTTTATAACTTTGAAGAGTTATTTTAATCTTGGGAATTCTGTTAAAAAAACGGCAGGCACTGTATTGGACACCTTTTTCACTGGGGGCCTTTTCTAGTCATAGGCAGAGCCTCATTTTTGCGCCACTAATGCGCAGTTGTTTTTGAGAAGCAAGGCATGCAGATGCATGTGTGAGGAGCTCAGATCCACTGAAAAAGCTTATTGAAGGCGTCATTTGGTATCGTATTCCCCTCTGGGCTTGGTTGGGTCTCAGCAAAGCAGATACCAGGGACTGTATAGGGGTTAAATGTAAAAACGGCTCCGGTTCCGTTATTTTAAGAGTTAAAGCTTTCAAATTTGGTGTGCAATACTTTTAAGGCTTTAAGACACTGTGGTGAAATTTTGGTGAATTTGAACAATTCCTTCATACTTTTGCACATATTCAGTAATAAAGTGTGTTCAGTTTAAAATTTAAAGTGACAGTAACGGTTTTATTTTAAAACGTTTTTTGTGCTTTGTTATCAAGTTTATGCCTATTAACATGTCTGAACCATCAGATAGACGATGTTCTGTATGTTCGGAAGCCAAGGTTCCTCTCCATTTAAATATATGTGATGAATGTGACAAACAAAGTAGGGACAATGATGCCACTGATAATAATGTTGCCCAAAATGATTCATTAAGTGAGGGGAGTAAGCATGGTACTGCATCATCTCCTTCTATGTCTACACCAGTCTTGCCCACTCAGGAGGTCCCTAGTTCATCTAGTGCGCCAATCCTCCTTACTATGCAACAATTAACGGCTGTAATGGATAATTCTATTAAAAACATTTTAGCCAAAATGCCCACTTATCAGCAAAAGCGCGACTGCTCTGTTTTAGATACTGAAGAGCATGAGGACGCTGATGATAATGGTTCTGACATGCCCTTACACCAGTCTGAAGGGGCCAGGGAGGTTTTGTCTGAGGGAGAAATTTCAGATTCAGGAAAAATTTCTCAACAAGCTGAACCTGACGTTATTACATTCAAATTTAAATTGGAACATCTCCGCGTTCTGCTTAAGGAGGTGTTATCTACTCTGGATGATTGTGACAATTTGGTCATTCCAGAGAAATTATGTAAGATGGACAAGTTCCTAGAGGTCCCGGTGCCCCCCGAAGCTTTTCCTATACCCAAGCGGGTGGCGGACATTGTAAATAAAGAATGGGAAAGGCCCGGCATACCTTTTGTCCCTCCCCCTATATTTAAGAAATTATTTCCTATGGTCGACCCCAGGAAGGGACTTATGGCAGACAGTCCCCAAGGTCGAGGGGGCGGTTTCTACTCTAAACAAACGCACCACTATCCCTATAGAAGATAGTTGTGCTTTCAAAGATCCTATGGATAAAAAATTAGAGGGTTTGCTTAAAAAGATGTTTGTTCAGCAAGGTTACCTTCTACAACCAATTTCATGCATTGTTCCTGTCACTACAGCAGCGTGTTTCTGGTTCGAAGAACTAGAAAAGTCGCTCAATAAAGCATCTTCTTATGAGGAGGTTATGGACAGAGTTCAAGCACATAAATTGGCTAACTCTTTTACCTTAGACGCCACTTTGCAATTAGCTAGATTAGCGGCGAAAAATTCAGGTTTTGCTATTGTGGCACGCAGAGCGCTTTGGCTAAAGTCTTGGTCAGCGGATGTGTCCTCCAAGAACAAATTGCTTAACATCCCTTTCAAGGGGAAAACGCTGTTTGGCCCTGACTTGAAAGAGATTATTTCAGACATCACTGGGGGAAAGGGCCACGCCCTTCCTCAGGATAGGTCTTTTAAGGCTAAAAATAAAACAAATTTTCGTCCCTTTCGCAGAAACGGACCAGCCTCAAATTCTACATCCTCTAAGCAAGAGGGTAATTCTTCTCAAACCAAGCCAGCCTGGAGACCGATGCAAGGCTGGAACAAAGGTAAGCAGGCCAAGAAGCCTGCTACCGCTACTAAGACAGCATGAGATGCTGGCCCCCGATCCGGGACCGGATCTGGTGGGGGGCAGACTCTCTCTCTTCGCTCAGGCTTGGGCAAGAGATGTTCAGGATCCTTGGGCACTAGAAATAGTTTCTCAAGGTTATCTCCTGGAATTCAAGGAACTACCCCCAAGGGGAAGGTTCCACAGGTCTCAATTGTCTTCAGACCAAATAAAAAGACAGGCATTCTTACATTGTGTAGAAGACCTGTTAAAAATGGGAGTGATTCATCCTGTTCCATTAGGAGAACAAGGGATGGGGTTTTACTCCAATCTGTTCATAGTTCCCAAAAAAGAGGGAACATTCAGGCCAATTTTGGATCTCAAGATCCTAAACAAATTTCTTCGGTTCCTAAGGTTCGCCTTTCTGGACAAGCATTACCAGTTTGTGGCACTTCCATTCGGATTAGCCACTGCTCCAAGAATTTTCACAAAGGTACTAGGGTCCCTTCTAGCGGTGCTAAGGCCAAGGGGCATTGCAGTAGTACCTTACTTGGACGACATATTGATTCAAGCGTCGTCTCTGCCACAAGCAAAGGCTCATACGGACATTGTCCTAGCCTTTCTCAGATCTCACGGGTGGAAAGTGAACGTAGAAAAAAGTTCTCTATTCCCGTCAACAAGAGTTCCTTTCTTGGGAACAATAATAGACTCCTTAGAAATGAAGATTTTTCTGACAGAGGCCAGAAAATCAAAACTTCTAAGCTCTTGTCAAGTACTTCATTCTGTTCTTCTTCCTTCCATAGCGCAGTGCATGGAAGTAATAGGTTTGATGGTTGCGGCAATGGACATAGTTCTTTTTGCGCGAATTCATCTAAGACCATTACAACTGTGCATGCTCAGACAGTGGAATGGGGATTATACAGACTTGTCCCCGACGATCCAAGTAGATCAGAGGACCAGAGATTCACTCCGTTGGTGGCTGACCCTGGACAACCTGTCTCAAGGGATGAGCTTCCGCAGACCAGAGTGGGTCATTGTCACGACCGACGCCAGTCTGGTGGGCTGGGGCGCGGTCTGGAAACCCCTGAAAGCTCAGGGTCTATGGTCTCGGGAAGAATCTCTTCTCCCGATAAACATTCTGGAACTGAGAGCGATATTCAATGCTCTCAAGACTTGGCCTCAACTAGCAAAGGCCAAATTCATAAGGTTTCAATCAGACAACATGACGACTGTTGCATATATCAACCATCAGGGGGGAACAAGGAGTTCCCTGGCGATGGAAGAAGTGACCAAAGTAATTCAATGGGCGGAGATTCACTCCTGCCACTTGTCTGCAATCCACATCCCAGGAGTGGAAAATTGGGAAGCGGATTTTCTGAGTCGTCAGACATTTCATCCGGGGGAGTGGGAACTCCATCCGGAAATCTTTGCCCACATAACTCAATTATGGGGCATTCCAGACATGGATCTGATGGCGTCTCGTCAGAACTTCAAGGTTCCTTGCTACGGGTCCAGATCCAGGGATCCCAAGGCGACTCTAGTAGATGCACTAGTAGCGCCCTGGACCTTCAACCTAGCTTATGTATTCCCACCGTTTCCTCTCATTCCCAGGCTGGTAGCCAGGATCAATCAGGAGAGGGCTTCGGTGATCTTGATAGCTCCTGCGTGGCCACGCAGAACTTGGTATGCAGACCTGGTGAATATGTCATCGGCTCCACCATGGAAGATACCTTTGAGACGGGACCTTCTTGTTCAAGGTCCGTTCGAACATCCGAATCTGGCCTCACTCCAACTGTCTGCTTGGAGATTGAACGCTTGATTTTATCAAAGCGTGGGTTCTCAGATTCTGTCATTGATACTCTTATTCAGGCTAGAAAGCCTGTAACTAGAAAAATTTACCATAAAGTATGGAAAATATATATCTGTTGGTGCGAATCGAAAGGATTCCCATGGAACAAGATAAAAATTCCTAAGATTCTATCCTTTCTACAAGAGGGTTTGGAGAAAGGATTATCTGCAAGTTCTTTGAAGGGACAGATTTCTGCTTTATCTGTTTTACTTCACAAAAAGCTGGCGGCTGTGCCAGATGTTCAAGCTTTTGTTCAGGCTCTGGTTAGAATCAAGCCTGTTTACAAACCTTTGACTCCTCCTTGGAGTCTCAATTTAGTTCTTTCAGTTCTTCAAGGGGTTCCGTTTGAACCCTTACATTCCGTAGATATTAAGTTATTATCTTGGAAAGTTTTGTTTTTGGTTGCAATTTCTTCTGCTAGAAGAGTTTCAGAGTTATCTGCTCTGCAGTGTTCTCCTCCTTATCTGGTGTTCCATGCAGATAAGGTGGTTTTGCGTACTAAACCTGGTTTTCTTCCGAAAGTTGTTTCTAACAAAAATATTAACCAGGAGATAGTTGTGCCTTCTTTGTGTCCGAATCCAGTTTCAAAGAAGGAACGTTTGTTGCACAATTTGGATGTAGTTCGTGCTCTAAAATTCTATTTAGAGGCTACAAAGGATTTCAGACAAACATCTTCCTTGTTTGTTGTTTATTCTGGTAAAAGGAGAGGTCAAAAAGCAACTTCTACCTCTCTCTCCTTTTGGCTTAAAAGCATCATCCGATTGGCTTATGAGACTGCCGGACGGCAGCCTCCTGAAAGAATCACAGCTCATTCCACTAGGGCTGTGGCTTCCACATGGGCCTTCAAGAACGAGGCTTCTGTTGATCAGATATGTAAGGCAGCGACTTGGTCTTCACTGCACACTTTTACCAAATTTTACAAATTTGATACTTTTGCTTCTTCTGAGGCTATTTTTGGGAGAAAGGTTTTGCTAGCCGTGGTGCCTTCCATCTAGGTGACCTGATTTGCTCCCTCCCATCATCCGTGTCCTAAAGCTTTGGTATTGGTTCCCACAAGTAAGGATGACGCCGTGGACCGGACACACCTATGTTGGAGAAAACAGAATTTATGCTTACCTGATAAATTACTTTCTCCAACGGTGTGTCCGGTCCACGGCCCGCCCTGGTTTTTTAATCAGGTCTGATGAATTATTTTCTCTAACTACAGTCACCACGGTATCATATGATTTCTCCTATGCATATTCCTCCTTTACGTCGGTCGAATGACTGGGGAAGGCGGAGCCTAGGAGGGATCATGTGACCAGCTTTGCTGGGCTCTTTGCCATTTCCTGTTGGGGAAGAGAATATCCCACAAGTAAGGATGACGCCGTGGACCGGACACACCGTTGGAGAAAGTAATTTATCAGGTAAGCATAAATTCTGTTTTCCACTTAGGGGTTTACTCACTTTTGTTGCCAAAGGATTAGACATTAATGGCTGTGTGTTGAGATATTTTGAGGGGGTAGAAAATTTACACTGTAATAGAGGCTGTTCACACACTACTTTACATTGTAGCAAAGTGTGATTTCTTCAGTGTATTCACATGAAAAGATATAATAAAATATTTACAAAAATGTGAGGGGTGTACTCACTTTTGTGAGATACTGTATGTGTATATATATATATGTATATATATATATATATATATATACGTATATATATATATATATATATATATATATATATATATATACATATATATGACACTGTCCATTTCAATGATGGCATAAGCAATTATCTCTGATATAATGCTTAAACTAATGAGAGTACAAGGATACTAAATATATGTCCTGTTATGCGCACTAAGTCAGATCAACTGCGTGTTTGCTCCTTAGTAAGTCTAACTACATTGCACATATTATATAGACAATTTACTCCCAGTAGTTGATTATATTGTATATGGAATTGTACCATTTACCCTGGTACACAGAGTGAATATCGAATATGCTTCTCTTTTGTGAAGAAGTTTTATCATACTGCCACCCCTTTTGGGTGCAATCACATTCTCAATGATCATCCACTTAAACGTTGAGTTGTCATTGTTGTGATCATTTATAAAGTGTTTAGCAAGTTCTGATGAATGTACGGAACATTTTATATCCAACAGGTGCTGTCTCATCCTTTCTCTGGCCTCACATGTAGTGCAACCTACATAACATCTGTCATTACAAGTACACCAGATCAAATACACCACTTTTTTGCTCCTACAGTTAACAACTCTATCAAGGTCGTATGTTTTGCCTGTTGCATTGCATACAAAATGGTCACTTCTATTTGTAAAACTGCACGTGATGCATGGACCATATCTACACCTATACAGTCCTCTGGTTTCGAACCATATTCTATGTGCTGTTTGTGGGCAGAGCTCACTAGGTGAGAGTATGTTACCCAATGTGACACCTTGTCTGTAAGAGAAGCGATAGCCCTCTTTAGTTAGTTTTTGAAGTTTGTCATCAGCTGAGAGAATAGGTATATGTCTCCTAATGATGTTACAAATTTCCTCATAATCAGATGAGTACTGTGTTACAAAGGTTATCGGTTGACTGTGTTTTTGTATGTGTTCTTTATCTCGTTTTTTATTATTTTTATTTGAATCCTTTAGAAGGCAACTTCTATCTATATGGTCAACCTCATCTTTTGCCATAAGTATGACCTCTTTCCTGTATTAAACCAACCAGCAAAGAAAGTGGGTAGATTCCACAAATAACAATATAGTCCCAGCTCCAAAACTATATATATATATATATATATATATATATATATATATATATATATATATATATATATCCAACAGTAAATACTGGATAGAGGGGTACCTCTCCTTAATGCAAAGCCAGTGAGATGGATGAGTCAATCGAATGCGGCCCCACCAAAGCTAGATGTTGAGTAGAAACTAACTTTGGATAATACCTCACGCACACATATATCATAACAGAAATAGGTGTCATCAGCTGAGAGAATAGGTATATGTCTCCTAATGATGTTACAAATTTCCTCATAATCAGATGAGTACTGTGTTACAAAGGTTATCGGTTGACTGTGTTTTTGTTTGTGTTCTGTATCTCATTTGTTATTATTTTTATTTGAATCCTTTAGAAGGCAACTTCTATCTATATGGTCAACCTCATCTTTTGCCATAAGTATGACTTCTTTCCTGTATTCTCTGTCGATTAGTCTATAAGTCAGGTCTATACTCTGTTTTTCATAATCATTTTTTTCAGAATAGTTATGCTTGGTTCTGATTAACTGACCCTTCGCAATAGAGTAAGGGATGGTGGGAGGATACCTACGTGTTTGGAGAGGGTAACCCATATGCAAAAAATCTACATATTTATCAGCGCTTCATTGACAATTTAATTTTCATTTGGGTAGGACAAAATAGAAAGATTTGTAGGCTATCTTAATAATTATCCATGGGTCTGAGTTCCCCTTATGAGTTTGACCAAATTAAAATCAACTATCTACATGTGACCCTGGTGGTTAATCAAACTAAGAAAAGTGTTGATTCTACTATATATCGCAAACCCATTAGTGGTAACACTATTCTCCATGGAAAGAGTAATCACCCGAAAAATGTCCCTTACTCTATTGCGAAGATTCAGTTCATCAGAACCAAGCGTAATTGTTCTGGAGAAAATGATTATGAAAAACAGAGTATATGCCTGACTAATAGACTAATCGACAGAGAATACAGGAAAGAGGTTATACTTAAGGCAAAAGATGAGGTTGACCATATAGTTAGAAGTTGCCTTCTAAAGGATTCAAATAAAAATAATAACAAACGAGATACAGAACACAAACAAAAACATAGACAACTGATAACCATTGTAACACAGTACTCATCTGATTATGAGGAAATTTGTAACATCATTAGGAGACATATAACTATGCTCTCAGCTGATAACAAACTTCATAAACTAACTAAAGAGGGCTATCGCTTCTCTTACAGACGAGGTGTCACTTTGGGTATCATACTCTCACCTAGTGAGATCTGCCCACAAACAGCACATAGCACATGGCTTGAAATCAGAGGAATATACAGGTGTGGATATGGTCCATGCATCACGTGCAGTTTTATTAATAGAAGTGACCATTTTGTATGCAATGCAACAGGCAAAACATACAGAGTTGTTAACTGTAGGAGCAAAATGTGGTCTATTTGATCTGGTGTACTTGTAATGACAGATGTTATGTAGGTTGCACTACACATGAGGCCAGAGAAAGGATAAGGCAGCACCTGTCAGATATAAAACGTTCTGTACATTCATCAGAACTTGCTAAACACTTTATAAATGAACACAACAATGACAACTCTATGTTTAGGTGGATGATCATTGAGAAGGTGATTGCACCCAAAAGGGTGGCAGCATGATGAAACATCTTCACAAAAGAGAAGCATATTGGATTTTCACTCTGTGTACCAGGGTACCTAAAGGGTACAATACCATATACAATATAATCCACTACTGGGAGTAAATTGTCCATATAATCTGTGCAACATAGTTAGACTTACTAAAAGGCATAATTTATTTGTTATTATTGTTTTTGATAGGCAACTGGAAGATTTATATATGTGTTGATCCGCCACATGCATTTACCTATGTGTTTATTTCGATCAAATATTTATTTACTCATCACTTTACTGTTAGAATCCTGTAAGAATTGTTACTCTAAGGAGCAAACACGCAGTTGATCTGACTTAGTGCACATAACAGGACATATGTTTAGTATCCTTGTACTCTCATTAGTTTTAGAATTATATCAGAGAGATAATTGCTTATGCCATCATTGATATGGACAGTACCATGTGTATATATATATATATATATATATATATATATATATATATATATAAAAGTCTGAATCAGGTGCACTCGCTATTCCACACACTCGTAATAGCTGGGGTGCTGCGTGTCAAAAAATATATAAGTAAGTTAGTAACATTATAGCTATGGATAAAACATATACTAGTTGGTGACAATTGAAGGTTAAAATGCCATTTCATAAGTAACTGGGATAGAAAATCCAAAACAAATGTTGACTTGCGATGTTTAGGTAGGATCATTCATGAATGGAGACCAGTATCACAACTATATACATGTTTTAAGTTAGAATCTAATTGAAAATAACACTAAGGGAGAAGACATCGCCGCCTGGATTTATTTTAGATTAGGGTTTGGGCTTCTAAAAGAGCTAAATCCCCCTTTAAGGGCAATGCCCATCCGAATGCCCTTTTCAGGGCAATGGGTAGCTTAAGTATTTTGTAGAGTTAGGGTTTTTATTTGGGGGGGGGTTGGTTGGGTGGTAGGTTTTACTGTTGGGGGTTGTTTGTATTTTTTTTTACAGGTAAAATAGCTGGTATCTTTGGGGCAATTCCACACAAAAGGCCCTTTTAAGGGCTATTGGTAGTTTAGTCTAGGGTTTTTTTTATTTTGGGGGGGCTTTTTTATTTTGATAGGGCTATTAGATTAGGTGTAATTTTTTTATTTTGGAAATTTTGTTTGTTATTTTTCGTAATTTAGTGTTTGTTATTTTTTGTAACTTAGTGTTTGTTTGTTTTTGGTAATTTAGGACGTTGTAATAATGTTTAATTGTATATTTAAATAATTTTAGTAGTGTTAGCTTTTTTAATATGTAATTTAGTTTATTTAATTGGTAGTTTAATTTAATTTTAGTATAATAGGGTAGGTTAATTTAATAGTTTAAAATGAGTTTATTTTAAGTCTACAGGTACGTTTTAATTTATATTAAGATAAGGGGTTGTTAGGTTTAGGGGTTAATAGCTTAATTTAGTTTTTGGTGATGTGGGGGGCTGATGGTTTAGGGGTTAATAGGTTTAGTTAGTGGTGGTGATGTGGGAGGCCAGAGGTTTAGGGGTTAATAAGTTCATTTAGTGGTGGCGGTGGTGGAAAGCGGCGGGATAGGGGTTAATACATTTTTATTTGTGTCAGTGATGTTGGGGGCGGCAGATTAGAGGTGTTTAGACTCAGGGTTTATGTTAGGGTGTTAGGTGTAAACATACCTTTTTTTAACGATAGAAATCAATGGGGTACGCTTCATTCTCTTGCAGCATCGAACATAAGCTCTCATTGCTTTCAGACTACCATTGATTTCCCATTGATTTCTATTGGCCTCAAGGGTGGTGGTTTAAAACCAGGTATGAGGCGACGGAATATCTGCGAGCGTACCTGTTAAAAGTTTGATAAATTGGAAAAAGTGTCAAATAGAGGCGAATGTGTATTCGGAACATCTGTAATGACATAACCATTGATCTGCGTTGGCTTGAGATCGCGGGATCTTATGTTACGTCACAAATTTCAACATTTTCCGATCTTGATGCTTTTATAACTAGATTGGATCAACCTCGCAAACAATTACTATGCGGAATTCCAGTGTATTTTCGGTTGACGATTTGATAAATAGGCCCCTAACTATAGATTATACTTCCAATACGCTTGTAAATATGTTACAATTATGTATCAGTGTATCTATATTTCAAGGAATTGCTAAACAGAACCTTGTTAATTAAGTATTTATCATTGCATCTGAGTGCTTGTAATTGTGTATGTAGCTTTAAGAATTCTTGTATGAAATGTCACATGACCAAGCATTGACCAATGAGATATCATAATTTTGTTTAAAAAGCAACCAATTCCTAATTGAGGTTATGTCTATGAGTAAGGCTATACGCCGAACCATGTTAGACGCTTACCTGCTGTTTTAATCTTGTTACAATAAAAATTTCTTGTTTTAAGCTACATTGAGGGTGTGCCAGTACCTAATTTTGCTTTCATTTTGGATTTCTCTTCCACTGGGCACCTGTTATTTTTGAACAAGTTTACCTGGACAGTTTGGTGCAATAACAGCAAACGTGTTTGTGAGGTACAAAGAGAAAGCAGCTGGTAGTCACAGCGGAGGAGATCGTTTGGAAAGAATACAAGCAGCAAAAAACACCTACACAGCTGAGAATACGGGGAAAAAACACCTACACAGCTGAGAATACGGGGTCAGAGGAATTTTTGCTATCCATTAGAGACTGGCAGTTACTGGACACAGAGGAGGTGAGCCTTTCCTGATCAGACGAGAACCGTTTGCTCTCAGGTAGGATTGATGTTAATCATCTACTTGCTGAATAGACTGTGCACTGCTTCATAACGCTGTTTACTAACCACAATAAAGCACATTTTTAGCCTATTGCTACTGCTCCCAATCAAGCCCACAACACTGAAATTGATATGCCTTTGCACTGATTGACTGTTTATGTTTCGGAAGCCTGTTTTAAAGTGTGAAGCTCCTTTTTGTGTTTTTGTCTATACACATATATATAGACATATACTATTTTTACATATGTACACATATATAGCATATATAACAGTCACTGTTAATCAAACTACCCTTCTCACATTTTAATGTACCCATATTTTTCTTAGATATTTTACCATTTATATATTTACAAACATCTTTTGTAATTGATATTTAATTTTAATGATTTCCTTAAATTAATTTTTTTTTTTTTATTAAAAATCTTGGTTAAACACTTGTAACACTTGTGGAAAGTTATTTCAAATGTGACCATGTTATGATCACCATTACCTAAATGTTTTTTGACTTCTATCTTTGATATTATTTCTGTATTGTTTGATAACACTAAATCCAGTATAGCTTATTTTCTAGTTGGCTCCTCTAATTATTGTGACATAAAGTTATTTCTGAGCATATTTAAAAATCTCTATCCCTTACCTTTATTTGCACGTTTCATTGTCCCAATTTATTTCAGGGTAGTTAAAATCTCTCATATTTTCACCACTGTTGTTATTAGCCACCTTTCCTATTGGCATTAGCAGTTGAGTTTCCTCCATGTCACTTATGTTGAGGGGTTTTCAGTACGTTCCTAATAATATATATATATATATATATATATATATATATATTTATTTACATTAATTTTGCTACCCACTCTTTGATTCATCCCACAGTGTCTCTATATTATCACCTGTATATTCAGAAATATCTTCCCTTATTGTAGGTTTAAGGTTTAATTTACAAGCACATGTGTCCTCCCATTTTATTCCCCCTGTCCCTCCTAAATAAGGTATGACCTTGCCCTCTAAATTGCTCCAGCAAAAGTTCCGTATTATGAGCACAAAACTGCTAGTTGGAGACGCTCTTATAATAGAGACAAGTGACCAAGCATACAAATAAAATACAAATAAAATACAATTGAATCCTTACTCATTCCGAAGGGTACTTATGAATATACTCCCTTCATCATCAGAGAAGATGATGATGAGGGAGTATATTCATAAGTACCCTTCGAAATGCTTAAGGATTCAATTGTATTTTATTTGTATGCTTTGTCACTTGTCTCTATTATAAGAGCATCTCCAGTTTTGAGCGATTGTGCTCATAATACGGAACTTTTGCTGTTACTGCTGACATTATTATTTATTTTGAGCGGTCGTATGTGGACATCACCTTTAATCCATGCTGTACATATACCTCATAATTGTGAGGGTTTTACATGTAAGTTTGGTGATCACTTGTGTGTATTTGTCTTAATAAACAGTGTTACACTATGAGCTGTTTCTCTGGTTTTGTATTCTCATATTACGACTCAGAGTCTGACCCATATAGAACACTGAGGGGAACATAAGCCATACGACATTACAACCTGACTGCCAGAGATTCGCCTCTTCTGGAATCTTGATAGGACATTGTTTCTTCTATTCAAGTTTCATACTCTGGGAGGTGCCAAGTAATCTGACCGATACATCTTACACTTACCTCATATGGATTGGGGGCATTTGAAGTAAGTGTACATCTGGGGACCGTGTTTGAACTGCATTTTTTTAGGATTATGGACTTCATAAACCTACTGTAATCATGTTTTAAAATTGAACATTTTATGTGCTCATGCATTTTTATGTTTTAATTGTTGGTCGTTTATTTATACATATTTTATAAGATATCGATAATATCATTATCCTACAGTTTGTATATAGCGCCATCATTATCCTTGTTGTTGGTATATATATATATATATATATATATATATATATATATATATATACAGTATATATACATAGCTGTCTGATATAGTTCAAGTATGAACAAACTTTCATTTTAAATTTCTATTTTTAACGTTGCATAACATTGAAATTAAAAATATAATTGTGCTGAATTTGGCAGTTCTGTACTGATTACTTTTATTACTTTCAATTAAATTGGTCATTATTGTTTCTATTTAATATAGAACAAAGTGCTGTTTCAAAAAATACCCATTTACCTTTTTTGTCAGTAATGCAACTAACATGGCTGAAAGTTGAAAACTTGAAATTTGAGGTTAAATATCTTCCTTTTTACATAAAGATGTTCAAGCGATATTTTCTTATCAGTGTTTTACAGCTAAGCTACCTGGCTTTCAATTGATTCAACATTTTGGTATCATGCCCTTTTAATTCTCTAAAAAAAGTACAGACCCTGGAAGTCTCAGAGAGATGAGTGATACCTTCCAATGAAGCTCTCTGGGATAGAGAATATCATAGGGGAGCACCTAGCACTGATATAAATTCTAACCGCTAGATTTAGAGTTCTGCGGCCAAAGGGGTGCGTTAGCTACGCGTGCTTTTTTTCTCCCGCACCTTTTAAATACCGCTGGTATTTAGAGTTCACAGAAGGGCTGCGTTCGGCTCAAAAAAGGGAGCGTATAGCATATTTACCGCCATTGCAACTCTCAATACCAGCGGTGCTTACGGACGCGGCCAGCTTAAAAAACGTGCTCGTGCACGATTCCCCCATAGGAAACAATGGGGCCGTTTGAGCTGAAAAAAAACAACAAACACCTGCAAAAAAGCAACGTTCAGCTCCTAACGCAGCCCCATTGTTTCCTATGGGGAAACACTTCCTATGTCTGCACCTAACACCCTAACATGTACCCCGAGTCTAAACACCCCTAACCTTACACTTATTAACCCCTAATCTGCCGCCCCCGCTATCGCTGACCCCTGCATATTATTATTAACCCCTAATCTGCCGCTCCGTACACCGCCGCAGCCTACATTATCCCTATGTACCCCTAATCTGCTGCCCCTAACACCGCCGACCCCTATATTATATTTATTAACCCCTAATCTGCCGCCCCAACGTCGCCGCTACCTATCTACAATTATTAACCCCTAATCTGCCGACCGGACCTCGCTGCTACTATAATAAATTTATTAACCCCTAATCCGCCTCACTAACCCTATAATAAATAGTATTAACCCCTAATCTGCCCTCCCTAACATCACCGACACCTAACTTCAAGTATTAACCCCTAATCTGCCGACCGGACCTCACCGCTACTCTAATAAATTTATTAACCCCTAAAGCTAAGTCTAACACTAACACCCCCCTAAGTTAAATATAATTATTATCTAACAAAATAAATTAACTCTTATTAAATAAATTATTCCTATTTAAAGTTAAATACTTACCTGTAAAATAAACCCTAATATAGCTACAATATAAATTATAATTATATTGTAGCTATTTTAGGATTAATATTTATTTTACAGGCAACTTTGTATTTATTTTAACCAGGTACAATAGCTATTAAATAGTTATTAACTATTTAATAGCTACCTAGTTAAAATAATTACAAAATTACCTGTAAAATAAATCCTAACCTAAGTTACAATTAAACCTAACACTACACTATCAATAAATTAATTAAATAAAATACCTACAATTTTCTACAATTAAACCTAACACTACACTATCAATAAATAAATTAAATACAAACAAATTCACTAACTAAAGTACAAAAAATAAAAAAGAACTAAGTTACAAAAAAATGAAAAAAGAACTGTTACAAAAATAAAAAAATATTTACAAACATTATAAAAATATTACAACAATTTTAAGCTAATTACACCTACTCTAAGCCCCCTAATAAAATAACAAAGCCCCCCAAAATAAAAAAATGCCCTACCCTATTCTAAAATAAAAATAGAAAAGCTCTTTTACCTTACCAGCCCTTAAAAGGGCCTTTTGCGGGGCATGCCCAAAAGAATTCTGCTCTTTTGCCTGGAAAAAAAAACATACAATACCCCCCCCAACATTACAACCCACCACCCACATACTCCTAATCTAACCCAAACCCCCCTTAAATACACCTAACACTAAGCCCCTGAAGATCTTCGTACCTTGTCTTCACCACGCCGGGTATCACCGATCGGTCCAGAGGAGGCTCTGAAGTCTTCATCCAAGCCCAAGCGGGGGCTGAAGAGGTCCGATCAGCCAATAGAATGTGAGCTCAATCTGATTGGCTGATTGGATCAGCCAATCGGATTGAACTTGAATCTGATTGGCTGATTCCATCAGCCAATCAGAATTTTCCTACCTTAATTCCGATTGGCTGATAGAATCCTATCAGCCAATCGGAATTCGAGGGACGCCATCTTGGATGACGTCATTTAAAGGAACCATCATTCGTAGGGAAGTCGTCGGCCAGGATGGATGTTCCGCATCGGCGGGATGAAGATGGATCCGGAAGAAAGAAGATTGAAGATGCCGCTTGATAGAAGACTTCAGCCCGATGATGGACCTCTTCAGCCGCCTCTTGGATCAAGACTTCAGCCCGATCATGGACCTCTTCAGCTGCCGCTTGGATCAAGACTTCAGCCCGATGATGGACCTCTTCAGCCCGATGATGGATCTCTTCAGCCCCCGCTTGGGCTTGGATGAAGACTTCGGAGCCTCCTCTGGACCGATCGGTGATACCCAGGGTGGTGAAGACAAGGTAGGAAGATCTTCAGGGGCTTAGTGTTAGGTTTATTTAAGGGGGGTTTGGGTTAGATTAGGGGTATGTGGGTGGTGAGTTGTAATGTTGGGGGGTTATTGTATGTTTTTTTTTTCCAGGCAAAAGAGCAGAATTCTTTGGGGCATGCCCCGCAAAAGGCCCTTTTAAGGGCTGGTAAGGTAAAAGAGCTTTTCTATTTTTATTTTAGAATAGGGTAGGGCATTTTTTTATTTTGGAGGGCTTTGTTATTTTATTAGGGGGCTTAGAGTAGGTGTAATTAGCTTAAAATTGTTGTAATATTTTTATGTTTGTAAATATTTTTTTATTTTTTGTAACTTAATTCTTTTTTTATTTTTTGTAACTTAGTTCTTTTTTATTTTTTGTACTTTAGTTAGTGTATTTATTTGTATTTAATTTATTTATTGATAGTGTAGTGTTAGGTTTAATTGTAACTTAGGTTAGGATTTATTTTACATGTAATTTTGTAATTATTTAACTAGGTAGCTATTAAATATTTAATAACTATTTAATAGCTATTGTACCTGGTTAAAATAAATACAAAGTTGCCTGTAAAATAAATATAAATCCTAAAATAGCTACAATATAATTATAATTTATATTGTAGCTATATTAGGGTTTATTTTAGAGGTAAGTATTTAGCTTTAAATAGAATTAATTTATTTAATAAGAGTTAATTTATTTAGTTAGATTATAATTATATTTAACTTAGGGGGGTGTTAGTGTTAGGGTTAGACTTAGCTTTAAGGGTTAATAAATTTATTAGAGTAGTGGCGAGGTCCGGTCGGCAGATTAGGGGTTAATACTTGAAGTTAGGTGTCGGTGATGTTAGGGAGGGCAGATTAGGGGTTAATACTATTTATTATAGGGTTATTGAGGCGGGAGTGAGGCGGATTAGGGGTTAATAACTTTATTATAGTAGCGGTGAGGTCCGGTCGGCAGATTAGGGGTTAATAATTGTAGGTAGGTGGCGGCGACGTTGGGGGCGGCACATTAGGGGTTAATAAATATAATATAGGGGTCGGCGGTGTTAGGGGCAGCAGATTAGGGTACATAGGGATAACGTAGGTTGTGGCGGTGTGCGGTCGGCAGATTAGGGGTTAAAAAATTTTATTAGAGTGGCGGCGATGTGGGGGGACCTCGGTTTAGGGGTACATAGGTAGTTTATTGGTGTTAGTGTACTTTAGAGCACAGTAGTTAAGAGCTTTATGAACCGGCATTAGCCCAGAAAGCTCTTAACTCCTGGCTTTCTCTGCGGCTGGAGTTTTGTCGTTAGATTTCTAACGCTCACTTCAGCCAAGACTCTAAATACCAGCGTTAGAAAGATCCCATTGAAAAGATAGGATACGCAAATGGCGTAGGGGGATCTGCGGTATGGAAAAGTCGCGGCAGGAAAGTGAGCGTTAGACCCTTTCCTGACTGACTCTAAATACCAGCGGGCGGCCAAAACCAGCGTTAGGAGCCCCTAACGCTGGTTTTGACGGCTAACGCCAAACTCTAAATCTAGGCGTTAGTTTGCAACAAATACAAATTAAACTGAATTGTTTTTACTACATTTTAACTTATATTTGCTTCTAGCTAAGTAGCATAGCTATTCTGTTAGTTAATTGTGTATTTGTATTTTGAACAAACTTCAACTGTATATAAATAAATTCAGTGAGACTTGCAGGTGCAAAATCCTTAGAGAAACAATTTAGCTGTGAGAGCTTCAGACACACCTATGGAACTCTCTTGTCCCTCCCACTTTTGTTGGTTTCTGCCTTAGTTGTGGCAATTCTCTTGAAATGGCAGTTTGTGTTCCATCTATCTATGCTGACCTATACTTGAAATGAAAGGATGGATATAGGCACATTACATTTCCATTCTCTGCCACATCCCAATACCATCACACTATGTAATGCATACAATCCTCTTAGAAACGTCATCCATTTAATATACAATAATATAAAAAAATATGCTGTGTTATTTCCCCTTCAAACTTATTAAAAAGAAATAAAAACATATTTCTAAAATGTATATGATTGGCAAAAACATTTTAAAAAAACGTATGTAGTTTGCAGAATTAGATCGAGTTTATGTAAGATTAGTGTTTATAGGGTAGATTTATTTTTTGTATAATAATACCATTTTTACATTTTAAAAACAGAGCTATATACACATAAGCAAACAAAATAATAATAATAATAATTACAAAAAACTAGTAAATATTTTTTTTTATTTAAATGTGTAAATATGTGCAGCACTGAAAAAACTCAGTTGAAGATATTGTGTTATACAGAGCTGTGCTATACACATATGTAGTATAAACTCTGCCAGCAGTTGATGTTCTTGTACATATTGAATGCTCTGTATTCACACTGTGGGATTCAAAGCACAGTAGTAGGTCCCACTGTCTGACAGCCTCACACTGCTGATGTTCAGAGGAAACTGCCTATTAAGCTTGTCATGTTTAAAGAAGAAGCGACCCTTTAATTGCTCCCTCAGGTCTTCTACCATGTTAGTATCTCGAAGGAGATATTGTATGGTTTGTCCAGGTTTCTGCAGGTACCAGAACATGTAATAAGCTGTCTCATCATAACTGCAGCTAAGTGTTACCTCCATCCCTTCACTTATTGTAGCTTCTGAAGGTAACTGGGTTACTTTTTCCCCTGAGACTGAATCTAAAAGGAAAAGAAAACACAAAATATGAATAGCTGTGGTATTAGGCAGGCTAAAGTGTATGTGGAGTCATACTTTCTTTTTGTGTGTTTTATATTATCTAGAATTAATCTCTTGTCTTTGATTCAGAGTAAAAAAATATAATCTAACTGTACAAATGTCAAGATGGAAAGGTTTAAATTCATGTTGACTAATGTCAATCAACTACTAATAACTTACTTATAACTAGTGCAGATATGAGGCATAAAGGAGAAATGCAGATCATGGTTGCTGCTCCACTGTAAGGAAGAGGATATATTAAAGAACGGAGACCTTTCTAACTGATGCAGGTAGTGTTATCAAGAGGTGCTGTCAATCATCACATACAAAAGGATATCACATGACCTAGTTTTAAGATGTCTGTCACAAGTAATCACCCTGCCTTTATCTGTAGGTTTCTAACTTAAAAACAAACAGACATATTAGAGAGTTAAATGAGGTGCAAACTCACGGTTGATATTTGTAACAGAGGTTTAAAAACACTCTTGGTAAGAAAACATGTAGATGAAGACAAAGGAATCATAAGAAATATGTGGCAGGAGAAATAAAACTTTTCTTTACCATTGATACATTTCACTATTTGTTTTATTTATATTTTCTCCAAAATATTTTATTATCAGTGGGAATCAGCATGCAATTTTTAACTACTCATTTATTTTACTCCTTTTTACTTTCTTTTTACTAAAGCACACTCTACATTCATACACTCTATATTTTGTATATTTTCTGCTTCACAACACATTTAGTTTAGCAATTAAATGTGGTTGGTTATGCTTTTCATGTTGTAACCAAAGCTTTTCCTGACAGCAGTGTAATGTTGAGATAAAGATCATGTTTCATATTAGCAGATTAAGTTTTGGGAGTCAGCATTATAAAAAATAACTATGATTAACCCTTAAATAGGACACTTATTTTGTACAGTTGAGCTCACTGTTTACAGGATATTGTACAGACATCTAGTAGATTAGTAAGGCTGTGCGTCGCTGAGGCACATAGATACACAGCACTATCTTCCAATCTAACTCTCTGCAGCTGGAGGACACTTGACTTTCTGTCTTTGCTAAAGATCATTTTGTACGGCCCATTGTTTTCAGAATCTTTGTATGAACTGATCATGTACTGTGGTCCTTGATGCTGATGCTGTTTATACCAGTAGATCATCTCAGCAGTAGTAAGTGAAGGGTGATCACAAATGAGACTGACCTCTGTTCCTTCTAATGTTTCCACAGCAGGAGTTTGTATTATATTAGAGTTGCAGGTAGAACCTATAACATATTACAATATCATTTATGAAGCCTATTTCATCAAATCAATAAACAAATTTGTACTAAGCATAATGTTGTACTCACATAGTAAAATGATTGTGACAGTTCTGATATGGAACATCCTTCATAAAGTAGTAAGATCCAAGTAATATGTATTTGTGAAAGTGCAAAGTAATCTTTTTCAGCTTCTGTCTGTTAATATGTTCTTGCTTTTAACATTGGACCACGCCTACATTATTCATAAAATGATCATTGAAAATTCAGGTATTTTCTTCAAAATAAACCAAGCTAAAGTCATAAAGACAGTGCCACCTAGTGTTCTTTCTCAAAATGTCTTAGAAATTAAGGGCTAGATTACAAGAGGAGCGTAAATTAATGCTTCTGCTTGAGGGTTAATTGCTTGTCTGGTTGCGCTCGTATTACGAGTTGAAAGTAAACTGTTTTCGCTCTTTCACTAACCCAACAGGGGCAAAAACCCGAAGTTAGAATATTGCATGCGTTTTCACGTATTCACCCATAGAGATCAATGGAGAAATAAAAAGAGGAGAAAAAAAACACCCCACTCTCACACAAACCTGATCGCATATTCTCATTTGCACTAATCCGACATGAAAATATGAATATTTCACATTCCAATGTTCTGCACATAGCATAATATGTTCTATTTATTTATAAATAAATATTTCTCTCTATATATATGATGGTACTTTGGTACAATATATACCTATTTATACCTAGGTTCTTTGCTGCTCCTGAGATTACCTAGATAAACCTTTCAGCAAATGATAACAAGAGAAGAAAGCAAATTAAATAATAGAGGTAAATTGGAAAGTTGTTTAAAATTGTATTCTCTATCTGAATTATGAAAGAAAAAAAATTGGGTTTCATGTCCCTTTAATGCACTTATTATATATATATATATATATATATATATATATATATATATATATATATATATATATATATATCTGTAAATACATATATATATATATATATATATATATATAATCAAAAGAAAGAAGTTCAATAAACTGCACAAAAGGGTGTAAAACTGTAAGCAAGATTCAGCGTGATATATATCTCCTTCCTGTGATGTGTGATAGTTCACTTGGTAGTGCAGTATATAACAGCAATGATGCAAACAAACAAACAGAGGCGGACTCTATCCCCGGTGTTACTGACACTAGCGGTGCTTAGCGGGACCTCCTAGAGCAATCTATGCCCAATTGCAGCGATATGCTGTGCCCACTCACCGCTCTCCTAGTGCCTCCAGCGTCTGGAACAACCACCGTGATCTCCGAAATCCTTTGGCTCTCTGTTTGTTCGAATACGGCGTTCCGCCGTGGTGCCGGGAGGAGTGTCCTCTCACGTGACCTTGTCACGGCCAATCGACTTGATTGCTGTCGTAACCAGGCAACAGCATAGGTGAATCCAGCGTGTCAACAGGTGGTGCTAAATCTGCGAGCTTCTCCTCGTGCTAGGAAATCCTGGTGCAAATTTAGACAGCGGAAAAGAACTTGATCCCAGGCGAGGTATTTAAAAGCACAAAAAGTCTTTATTAGATTCCACTCGTGGTAAAAGCATAAGGAGGTACCAAAACACATAAAAAGAATATACACACGAAAGCATAGGCTAACATGTTTCGGCCTGATGCCGTAGTGAAACTATAATTTGTAATGTATTGTTTTGTGTAATTTTTATGTTTTGTGAAACAGTTAACCAGAGCTCTGAAGGTTTAAGGGTTAATCATTTATTTAGGGGGATGGCGGTTTAGAGGTTAATAGTTTATTTATCGGTACTTACATGTATTTTTGTTTTGTGCAATTTTTTATTTTTGGAAACCAGTTTATCACTGCTCTTAGAACGCGAAAGTATTGAAGCGTAAAAGGCGATTGCTCTAGCGCAATTGAGATTTCACTGAAGTTGTATTATCAGCTGAATGAAAATGGCTCGCAAAATCGCGATTGCACTTCATTTGTAATCTAGCCCTAAAGGTTTTATGATTAAAGAGATTTGGGAAGAAATAAAACGCCATTCAGCATGAAGAGCTTTGAAACCTATCACACAGAGATACAAGTAGTAGGGTTTGAAATGAATAATTGTTGATGTCTTCCCGTGAACCAATGACAAGGGGCATACATATGCAGCAACAAATCAGCAGCTAGTTCCCAGTAGTACATTGCGGCTCCTAAGCCTACTTAGGCATTCTTTTCAACAAAGGATACCAACAGAACAAAACAAATGAGATAATATAAGTTCATTGGAAAGTTGTTTAAAATTATGTGCTCTGTCATGAAAGAAAAATGTTTGGGTTTCGTGTCCCTTAAAGGATGAGAGTGGCTATCTATTGGGGGAGCATAAGATTGAGTAACCATCCAGTATATGCTAGGCTGATTGCTACAAAGTAAGTGGGAACTGCTTAAACCTACATACTTAAAGGCAATTCCCAATTTTAAAACTTTATGAAAGTAAGAAGAGAAACTAGACGCTAGCGTTAAACATATTGCATTTTGTAACTAAGAAACCTAAATAAATATAATTTTTAAGGTTCAGGCTGAGTGGCCATCATAAAGTATTAATAAATGTGATGACTAGCAGCTCAATCTATAGTGCAGTGGGAAAGAAAAAAACATAAACTATCTTGCAATAAGGTAGCAGACCTCTGCTACCAACGTTTGGTCTTTATAAAGCAAGATATTCAGCAAATACCGGCCTAGATTTGGAGTTTGGCGGTAAAAGGGCTGTTAACGCTCCGCTGGCTTTTTTCTGGCCGCACCATAAAATTAACTCTGGTATCGAGAGTTCAAACAAATGCTGCGTTAGGCTCCAAAAAAGGAACGTAGAGCATTTTTACCGCAAATGCAACTCTCGATACCAGAGTTGCTTACGGACGCGGCCAGCCTCAAAAACGTGCTCGTGCACGATTCCCCCATAGGAAACAATGGGACTGTTTGAGCTGAAAAAAAACCTAACACCTGCAAAAAAGCAGCGTTCAGCTCCTAACGCAGCCCCATTGTTTCCTATGGGGAAACACTTCCTATGTCTGCACCTAACACTCTAACATGTACCCCGAGTCTAAACGCCCCTAACCTTACACTTATTAACCCCTAATCTGCCGCCCCCGCTATCGCTGACCCCTGCATATTATTATTAACCCCTAATCTGCCGCTCCGTAAACCGCCGCAACCTACGTTATCCCTATGTACCCCTAATCTGCTGCCCTAACATCGCCGACTCCTATGTTATATTTATTAACCCCTAATCTGCCCCCCTCAACGTCGCCGACACCTGCCTACACTTATTAACCCCTAATCTGCCGAGCGGACCTGAGCGCTACTATAATAAAGTTATTAACCCCTAATCCGCCTCACTAACCCTATCATAAATAGTATTAACCCCTAATCTGCCCTCCCTAACATCGCCGACACCTAACTTCAATTATTAACCCCTAATCTGACGACCGGAGCTCACCGCTATTCTAATAAATTGATTAACCCCTAAAGCTAAGTCTAACCCTAACACTAACACCCCCCTAACTTAAATATAATTTACATCTAACGAAATAAATTAACTCTTATTAAATAAATTATTCCTATTTAAAGATAAATACTTACCTGTAAAATAAATCCTAATATATAGCTACAATATAAATTATAATTATATTATAGCTATTTTAGGATTAATATTTATTTTACAGGCAACTTGGTATTTATTTTAACTAGGTACAATAGCTATTAAATAGTTAAGAACTATTTAATAGTTACCTAGTTAAAATAATAACAAATTTACCTGTAAAATAAATCCTAACCTAAGATATAATTAAACCTAACACTACCCTATCAATAAAATAATTAAATAAACTACCTACAATTACCTACAATTAACCTAACACTACACTATCAATAAATAAATTAAATACAATTGCTACAAATAAATACAATTACATAAACTAGCTAAAGTACAAAAAATAAAAAAGAACTAAGTTACAAAAAATAAAAAAATATTTACAAACATAAGAAAAATATTACAACAATTTTAAACTAATTACACCTACTCTAAGCCCCCTAATAAAATAACAAAGCCCCCCAAAATAAAAAATTCCCTACCCTATTCTAAATTAAAAAAGTTACAAGCTCTTTTACCTTACCAGCCCTGAACAGGGCCCTTTGCGGGGCATGCCCCAAGAATTTCAGCTCTTTTGTCTGTAAAAGAATAAATACAATACCCCCCCCAACATTACAACCCACCACCCACATACCCCTAATCTAACCCAAACCCCCCTTAAATAAACCTAACACTAAGCCCCTACCTAATTCCTACCTTGTCTTCACCATACCAGGTTCACCGATCCGTCCTGGCTCCAACATCTTCATCCAACCCAAGCGGGGGTTGGCGATCCATCATCCGGTGCTGAAGAGGTCCAGAAGAGGCTCCAATTGTATTTATTTGTAGCAATTGTGTTTAATTAATTTATTGATAGTGTAGTGTTAGGTTAATTGTAGGTAATTGTAGGTAGTTTATTTAATTATTTTATTGATAGGGTAGTGTTAGGTTTAATTATATCTTAGGTTAGGATTTATTTTACAGGTAAATTTGTTATTATTTTAACTAGGTAACTATTAAATAGCTCTTAACTATTTAATAGCTATTGTACCTAGTTAAAATAAATACCAAGTTGCCTGTAAAATAAATATTAATCCTAAAATAGCTATAATATAATTATAATTTATATTGTAGCTATATTAGGATTTATTTTACAGGTAAGTATTTATCTTTAAATAGGAATAATTTATTTAATAAGAGTTAATTTATTTCGTTAGATGTAAATTATATTTAAGTTAGGGGGGTGTTAGTGTTAGGGTTAGACTTAGCTTTAGGGGTTAATCAATTTATTAGAATAGCGGTGAGCTCCGGTCGTCAGATTAGGGGTTAATAATTGAAGTTAGGTGTCGGCGATGTTAGGGAGGGCAGATTAGGGGGTTAATACTATTTATGATAGGGTTAGTGAGGCGGGTTAGGGGTTAATAACTTTATTATAGTAGCGCTCAGGTCTGCTCGGCAGATTAGGGGTTAATAAGTGTAGGCAGGTGTCGGCGACGTTGAGGGGGGGCAGATTAGGGGTTAATAAATATAATATAGGGGTCGGCGGTGTTAGGGGTAGCAGATTAGGGGTACATAGGGATAACGTAGGTGGCGGCGCTTTGCGGTCGGAAGATTAGGGGTTAATTATTTTAAGTAGCTGGCGGCGACGTTGTGGGGGGCAGGTTAGGGGTTAATAAATGTAATACAGGGGTCGGCGGGGTTAGGGGCAGCAGATTAGGGGTACATAAGTATAACGTAGGTGGCGGTCGGCAGATTAGGGGTTAAAAATTTTAATCGAGTGGCGGCGATGTGGGGGGAGCTCGGTTTAGGGGTACATAGGTAGTTTATGGGTGTTAGTGTACTTTAGGGTACAGTAGTTAAGAGCTTTATGAACCGGCGTTAGCCAGAAAGCTCTTAACTCCTGCTATTTTCAGGCGGCTGGAATTTTGTCGTTAGAGTTCTAACGCTCACTTCAGAAACGACTCTAAATACCGGCGTTAGAAAGATCCCATTGAAAAGATAGGATACGCAAATGGCGTAGGGGGATCTGCGGTATGGAAAAGTCGCGGCTGAAAAGTGAGCGTTAGACCCTTTAATCACTGACTCCAAATACCAGCGGGCGGCCAAAACCAGCGTTAGGAGCCTCTAACGCTGGTTTTGACGGCTACCGCCGAACTCCAAATCTAGGCCACCATCTTTAGTTAAATAGTAATGGAGAGCAAGTCCCAAGATATTCCAAAAGACGGTAGTGAGCAGTACCTATAAAATGTCAGCCTGTCACAGCAGTGTGATAGTTCAGTAGGTTGGCAGTTGACTATGAGCTCTGGGAGTTCTCTCCAGGAAGATAGTAGGTTTCCAAATAGCCATTCGCTCTGAGTTAGAAAAACCTTGTCCAGGGACCCAAGATTACTGCTCACCAATGTGTGTGTTCTTAAAGTAGCTGATATAAGTGTTATTAGCAGGTCTGGCGTGACAGGATTGTGTGGAGCATTAACATCCCGGTTGAATTTGTCAGCAATGACATTAATAAGGATTTCATTCAGGTTTAGGTTTTACGAGAGCCAGGTTTCTGCTATTGCTCAAGTGTAAGAGGAGGTCTCACTAAATACTTGCCACTTTAGCCTATAGAAGAATTTTTTTTTTCTGTTTTTTAATACTGCATACAAATATCCTGCATTTTCTCTTTGTATTCTAATAAAGAAACTGAGAAATAATTATATATGGTCGTTACACAATTGCTAAAACAACAAATCTAATTGTTTCCTAAGACTTTTGCACAGTACTTTATATATATTTAAAAAGATGCCTATACTAACATGAACTATATTGGGCCAGATTATGAGGGAAGTGCACTCCTGCTTGAGCTATAATTGCGCTAGATGTAAGTTTTTTGCGCTCATCGGGTTGTGCTCATTGAAAGTAAACTGTTTTCATGAATAGGGAAAAGAAGCCAAAGTTAGAATATCACATGCACGTTCACCTATTTCCCCAAAGAAGTCAATGCAGAAAAAAAAACTAAAAACCCACTCTCGTGCAAACACAATCGCATGTTCTAATTTGCACTAAACCAACATGAAAAGATGAATATTTCACATTCCAATGTTCTGCACATAACAGAATATGTTTTATTTATTCATAAATACATATTTCTACATATATATGATGGTATTTTGATAATATATATATATATATATATATATATATATATATATACATACATGATTATATATAGGTAAAGATATATACAGATATATATAGGAATATCTATTTATAAATATATAAAACCATATTCTGCTATTTACAGAACATCATAATGTGAAATATTTACAGTAAATACACAGTATAACACTTTATTAAATATGCATATTGCATAAATAAGCTTTTACATGTTTTAATCTACTTAACTGCAAAGTACTCCAATGCACTTATATATAAATCTATATATGTGTATATTTGTCTGCAAATACATATACACATATAAATACATAAATGTATGTACATATGTATATACACATACATATCCATCTTTAGACATGTTTATCTATGTATCTCGATGTTAAACCCTTTGCTTGCCTTTTTTTTCTAAAACCTAAGACCTCCTATCTTTGAGCCATGGGGGCATATTTATCAAGCTCCGTACGGACCCGCTGCTCCATAACCTGTCCGTCTGCTCTGAGGCGGTGGACAGAAATCAACCCGATTGAATACGATCGGGTTGATTGACACCCCCTGCTAGCGGCCGATTGTCCGCAAATCTGCAGGGGGCAGCATTGCACCAGCAGTTCACAATAACTGCTGGTTCAATGATAAATGCTGACAGCGTATGCTGTCAGCATTTATCGATGTGCAGCGGACATGATATGCCCTTTATCACTTTTGTGTGCAATTTTTTTTAAATGATTTTTATCACCAGATTATGTTACTCTGAGGGTAAGTGTACTTTGTAATGTACTTTTGATGTGTTTTGTGTAACTTTCATGTTTCACAAAACAGTTAACCAGAGCTCTGAAGTCACAGCAATAATTTTAGCATTAATGGTGATTGCGCTCATGCAATATATATATATATATACCCCTTATCGCACGGGCACTAATGTTTGCGCTCCACTCATAATATAGCCCATCGTGGGGATGTGTATATGAGGTAATGCTCCAAATAAAAACTATCATGCCTTCATATAGTGTATTGTTTAAAATGCTATTCAAAGTCAAGCAATTTTTCAGGCTTTCGTTAAAACTCACTTCAAAAGCTTACTACTTGGAAGAGAACAGAACATTTCAGTTTTCATTAACAGAATAAGGGGTCTTAATTTGTGGTGGCCGTCTTCTCAAGTTCAGTAGTAAGTATAATAGGCAGAACTGCATGTCTTGCCTAAAGCCTTCCATTCTTAATGAAAACTGAAATGTCCTGTTCTCTTCCATGTAGTAAGTTTTTGAGTTGAGTTTTAACCAAAGCCTGAAAATTGTTTGACTTTGAATAGCATTTTAAACAATACACTATACGAAGGCATGAAACAATGTAACTGTGTACCTTTTTGCAATGTCTCATGCACCCATTGATAGCTGGCATGAATCGTGTTTTCTCTTTAAAATGTTCACGCTTCCCTTGATTTTGAATACTGCCTCCTGATTTTGAGGTGAGTTCTTACGTAAAACAGCAGATTTGCTTGATTTTGAATAGACCGACCTCTCTGTGTTATTTTATGTGTCTCATAAACTGTGACAGCAAACACAGGTTTTTTGTTTTTTTTAGAACAAGCATAGGATGTGTCAAGGTTCTTCCTGAAAATATAGAACAAAATGTAAATGCTTTATTCTTTTCACAGAGCTGCCCATCTGATGTGTTTCATGAGTATGATTAGCTCTTTCTCAAAGGTATTCCCATATATGAGGAGCACTCTATACATACAGAAGTCCTTCTCCCTGGATAGTCTATTCTTTACTTAAGGTGGTATTGCCTTAACGCTGTGGATTATGTTACATACTGCTGTGATTTACAATACAGTATACATTTAATATTACTGTGCATATATATTCCCTCTCTTGTTATAAAATCCACAATCAATAGAAATTATACAGTGTATTTCTCTATAATCTTCTTTACACACCTTTATTTTAAAAAGGCCAACTAATTTCTTATTGTTATTGTTAACTGACTACAAAGTCCAAATACCTACTTAAAAAATAAATATTATTTTCTTATATTCTAAAAAGAAATTAAATGCTTATGTAAGAAAGAGTTGACATAACTCTGTTCCATAGAAGTAGATTTGTGAATATTAGAAAAGGTATCAACCCCAGCTTTTACATAGAAGTAGCTAAATATACAGTATATAGTTACTTGTGTATACATTACAGTTTATTCGGGTCAACATCCTAACATTTCCAAGTGCAAATAAACAACCTAAGTTTCCAAGTTTAAATCAATATACTAATATTTTATGATGCCATAGGGTCCTTTAATAAAAAAAAAATCAAAGTAAAAAGGAAATTAAGAAGATATCCCCAAGTACAGACCAAAATCTCAACGATACGCAAGTTCTCTGGTATCGAGGTAAAAAAATATATATTGCTTCCTTGTTCGATAACAATCTAATTCTATCAACCCCTCTATGGTTTAGTTGCAAAATATATAGCCATAAATTCCAATGCTCTCTTTTTTTTCAACCTGTATATCCAAATGTTTGGCTACTGGGGTTCTGGGAGAGTCATGATCTATAGAATTTAAGTGTTCCCTAATTCTATCCAAAATTCTGCTTTTGCAACCTATGTATTGCTTAGAGCATTGTTTTCAATTAATGAGATATACTACGAATGTGTTGTTATAATCAGTCTTAATATTCATATTGCACTGTGTACCCATAGAGTTTGACTTAAAAACAGTTGTAACATCATATTTGCAGCTAATACATGGATTTCCTCCACATTTGATATGTCCTTTCCTTGTAAGCCAGTTCTTTTTGGGGCCTTTTTGTACACCTTTATATTCAAGTTTTATTAAGTAAGATTTTAAGGATTGTGCCCTCCTCACTAAGAACTTGATTTTATTGATCAGCTTATCAGCTATACACTTGTTTTCTGTTAAGATCTTAAGAATATTTTTAATTCTATTACATATTTGTTTTTATTGTTGGATATATGTTGGATAGATATGGTAACAAGATAAATCTTAGTGTTCTTGTCTTTATTGGAATTGGCCTGTTTTATCTTATCTCTCAAGAGAATGTGTTGCTCCATATCTCTTACTTCTTCTTTGATGTCTTTTAAGGCTTTTTAGTAGGCTTTGCTCTAGTTCCTTAGTAGACTTATCATGTCCATCATCACTTTGTACATTTTCTTCTTATTCATATGAACTGCCCCCCCCCAATCTATCAGAGCACAATATTGATCTTATGTGAGCGCTATATTTGCGCTCTACTCTCATATCCCCTCACTTTTACACCTTATAACTACTTTGTGCAGTTTTAAAAAATAAACATGCTCATATTTATATTTCATGTTAACGTCCTCTTTATTTTGGGGCAATTGGGGCAACTTTTTATTTTTAACCAGAGGTCTGACCTCTGGTTAATTGCACTTAGCACAAAAGTGAAAATGGGAGCACGTTAAGATAGTGCCTCACTTGTAATCTTGCCTTTAGTTGGTTAGATCTTTGTTAGATTACATTAGATCAATTTTTGTTTTTGCTAAATCTAGCATGTAAGAAGTGGTATTAACGTTTATTTGGTGGGAGGCTAACCTGGCTAATTTGAGGCTTATTTGGTGGGCAAAAACTTATATGATTTGATAGATATTTGTTAGATCAGGTATGATCAGTCAGCTTCTTTGCTAGATCTAACATATTTACAGAGATATTAGGTATTAAATTAGAGGGGCTAGTCCCCCACTTAAAACTGTCATTCAGGCTATTAGATATTTGTTAGATCAGATTAGATCAAATGCCTAATATGTTAGATCTAACAAGCAAAAGCTGGTATTAAAACTTATTTGGTTGAGGGGGGGGGGGGGGGCGGGGCTAACTGTCATCAGCCCCCTAAACAAAAAATTGGATGAAAAATGATTTGATAGATATTTGTTAGATCATGTCTGATAGGTCCCTTTTTTTTAGATCTATAAACAAGATTATAAATTGTTATTTTCTTAAATTGCCAAAAGACTTAAAAAATGCCTGAATACAGTTATACATGCAGATCAAGTTGGTTTCATGTCAGAAAGAAACGCTGGTAAAAATTAGCATAAAGCTATGCTGGCTTTAAATTTTTATTGGAATAAGCCCTCGAGTAAGAAATCTCACCGTAAAATGGATCTAGCATTGCTTACAGTAGATGCCAAAAAGGCATTTGATTAAATATATTGGGATCATGTTCACATCATTGGAAGGTTTTGGGTTAACAGAACAGTTTTATATTTGCATGCTTTATCGAAATCCATTCACTGCTATTATAGTTAATAGAGAAATATTGGATAGGTTTCCTCTCTGTAGAGAAACACAACAGGGATGTCCCATATCTCCCTTACTTTTCAATTTAGCTCTAGAACCACTTGCGATTTTGTTAAGGAAGGAATTGGAGGGGATACAGTTGGGGGGCAGAAAATTATTTTTGTCTTTATACGCAGACAATGGGGCCTGTCTATCATATGGGGCCTATCTATCTGTAAAGACTGCTGCTCCATAACCCTGTCCGCCTGCTCTGAGCAGGCGGACAGATATCACCGGAATTCAACATGATCGAGTACGATCGGGTTGATCGACACCCCTCACAAGAGCTTCTGGTGCAATGCTGAATACGGAGAGCGTATTTCTCTCCGCATTCAACGATGTCTGTCGGACCTGATCCGCACTGTCGGATCAGGTCTAACAGACATATTATAAATAGGCCTCTGTATCTTATTATTCTTGAGTAATACGGAACAGAGTATACCATATTTATTACAGATCATTGAGTTATATAGTTCCTTTTCAGGATATAAAATTAATTTAGAGAAATCAGAAGTTCTATGGATTCTCAAACCAGTTTTTCATACAGGGCATCACCTTTTAAGGAAGTATCCAAACTTAAATACTTGGGCATTATTGAATGTAAAAATCCTTCTTTATGGTATGAATTCAATTTCCCTACATTTTTTGAGGAATGTAAGATGACATTAATTAATTGGGTGAGTTTACCCATATCTCTGTCTGCACAAATCATGTTGATTAAAACAATTTTGATGCAGGTGAATACAGCTTATACTTGAACTGACATTGAAAAAGGTAATCGTTCCATTGTTTCCTACAAATCACACTAACTAAAATCCTCTGTGAAATGGCTGTATATTGAAAAATTAGCCTCTTGTTGCTGGGAGTCAGAGGGTGTGATGGATCATTTGTAATGGGATATAACGGAATTAAAAACCAGTGAAGCGGAGCCTGCTCCACTAACCAAACATGTATTAACATATACCTGTGGATTACAAATACATGCCTTGAATGTTGTTTTCTCCATCTCCTCACAATTTAACAGTTTTTCATAACCACACTAACATGGACCCTCTGTACCTACATATTCGCTAAAGCCAATATCAGTTTATTTAGCTTTTAAGAGTCAGAGGGAGTGTTTGGTTTACTTTGAATGGGATTATAACAATGAAATTACAACCTCGTGGATATCCGTTCTAACAGTTGAGGTCAGAATTGGAACTGCATGATAAATTATGTAACACAATATTTGTCATCCATTATTTCTGGATTATTGTTCATGGATTATTCATTATTAATGGACATTCCTTTTGTCATTTTGCCACTCTTATTGCCATAATTTGAAACAACCTGTTAGATATTAAGTTGCCAATTGTTGCAATTAAATGTATCAACTATTATCAGTGTTTGTTAACTTTTCTTCTCACTGTCTCTCTGATTCCTCTCTGTGGGGATATTATTTTTTTCAGATATAGTCTAGTGCTGGATAATAGTGGTCTGTTTTCCTCTCTTAGCGTGATTTAAGCTTTAAAACCAGTTTATGTTTTTTTTTTCTCTTAAAGCATTCATCCTTATATAAAAATTATAGATTTATATATGCAACCAATTTAGGTCCAGTCGAAAAGATTTTAAGAATTGGAGAGGGTAGACAGCGGCCGAAATTTGCCTTGACTTTCACTAAAATGACATGCATAGCCAAATGATAATAGAACAATTTGGTATTAGAATCTTCAATGAAATTCAAATGAAAGAGTTTTTTTTCCAAATGGCAAAACTTGATTATGTCCTTACCACATGATGTCCAAGTCACCCCATTTAAGGATTTAGAGTTAGTTTTGAAATAATATTGAAAGATGCGTGTTCCCAGTATCATGGCAGAATAGGAACAAGGGGAATTCATTTTTTTTATTCTCTCTCACCTCCTCCACCCCTCTCCCTTTTACTCTTTTTAGCAATATTTAATATAATATTATATACTGGAGATGAACGGTTATGGCCAGTTCTCCAGCTGGTTTAAAACATTTATAGAATATTTTCCTGTTCGATCATGAGGTCAGAACGGATCTATGAATATATTAATACAGTGGGGATACCAGAGCCTTATGCAAGATATACAGTATATATTTTTTAAAAATTTATATTTAATATACATCAGTTATGTTATTTTGGGTTATGATAATACAAATAACCGAGGATGTACTTTTTCTAATGGTTTATTTGCCTAGGAATAGTGCTGATTTTTTTGTACAATGTAAATTTAATGCTTGATATGTTGGGGCCTCCTGTACGGCCCCTCTGAGTGCCCCTGTTTGGTGCAAGCCTTTGTGCTCACCAGAATAAGCAGTTAAGAAGCAGCGGTCTTAAGACAACTGCTCCTTTAACTGGTCCGTTCTGCTCTAAGCGGAGGACAGCAATCACAACCCGATTGAATATGATCGGGTTGATATACACCCCCCTGCGAAATTCTGCAGGAGGTGGCATTGCAACAGCACTTTCACAAGAACTGCTTGTGCAATGATAAATTGTCGGTCTGAGCGGATCATGCCAGACAGACCGATGATAAATTCGGCCCTGTTATGTTAAATGCATTGTATAATGATAGTATTTTCCTGTTTCATTCTCGACAATTATTCTGTATTATGCTGGAAAGATTGTTTAAATGTATATTGTGTGTGTGCATATAATATATATATATATATATAAATATATATAATTTATATTTACCTTTTGTATGTGGTAACATTAAGAATAAAGAAAAATGTAAAATAAATAAAAAAAATATATAAATACTTGCCTAAATGATATTTTGTTCATGTTGGGGGGGGGGTTATTACCCCCTAATTTAATACCTAATATCCCTGTAATTATGATCTAAAAAAAACCTGGCCCGATCATACCTGATCTAATGAATACAAATTAATATAATTCTTTCTCCATAAAAGTTTAAGGGGTGGGGTGATGAACGAGTTAGCCCTACCACAAAAGTATAAATAATCACACCTTCTGCATATTAGATCTAAAATTATAAACACTTTATCTAGACTATGAAAAAAAAGTGTATTCGCCTGGTTTTTTTTTTTGTCTGAAATTTTGATGGGGGACAAGCCCCCCTAATTTAATATCTAATATCTCTGTAATTTATGTTAGATCTAATAAAACACTGACCAGATCATACAGTCCTCACCTAAACAAATACTCTCTCAAATTAATAATTGTTTGTACATTTTTTTTGTTAAGGAGGGCTGATTGATTGGTTAGAACCCTACCCTTACCAAATAATTGTTAATACCAGATTTTGCTTGCCCAGATCTAACATAATAAACACTTTGCTCTAACCTGATCTAACAAAGATCTATTAGCCTCAATGATTTTTTTACCTCAAGATTGGGGGAGCTAGCTTCCCTGATTTAGGGCTAGATTATGAGTGGAGTGCAATATTAATTGTACAGAACTCTGCTCTTTATTATGGGGCAATTTGGGCAGCTTTTAATTTTTAACCAGAGGTCTGACCTCTGGTTTATTGCACTTAGCACAAAGTGAAACCTCAAGCTCACGGGAGCACTAAGCAGCCACTTGTAATGTGCACCCATAAACTGGTAATTGGTGTTCCTTTATGGACGCAAGTTAAGATAGCACTTCACTCATAATCTAGCCCTTAATACCTAATATCTTTGTAATTATGTTTGATCTAATAAAAGAACTGACTGTTAATTACTCTCATTGCTACTTCATCTCATCTCTCTACTGGTATGTCTTCCTGGCTTTTGCCTCCCTGACTGCTTCTTAAACGCCCCTTTAATTTCTGCTAGATTCCTCTTGGAATGTCTTCCTGCTTCTGCCTCCCTGACTGCTTTTTAACCGCTCTTTATTTTCTGCTATATTCCTCGCATATGTCTTCCTGCTTCTGCCTCCCTGACTGCTTTTAAATGCCCCTTTAATTTCTGTTGTATGTAGCAGTGAGAGTAATGAACTGATTCTAGGCAGCTGTTACAAGCAGTCTAGCTAGCCAGGAGGTATGTCTTCCTGCTTCTGCCTCCCTGACTGCTTTTTAACGCTCCTTTATTTTCTGCTATATTCCTCGCGTATGTCTTCCTGCTTCTGCCTACCTGACTGCTTTTAAATGCCCCTTTAATTTCTGTTGTATGTAGCAGTGAGAGTAATGAACTGATTCTAGGCAGCTGTTACAAGCAGTCTAGCTAGCCAGGAGTTATGTCTTCCTGCTTCTGCCTCCCTGACTGCTTTTAAATGCCCCTTTAATTTCTGCTAGATTCCTCTGGTATGTCTTCCTGCTTCTGCCTCCCTGACTGCTTTTAAACGCCCCTTTAATTTCTGCTAGATTTCTCTGGTATGTTTTCCTGCTTCTGCCTCCCTGACTGCTTTTAAACACCCCTTTAATTTCTGCTAGATTCCTCTGGTATGTCTTCCTGCTTCTGCCTCCCTGACTGCTTTTAAATGCCCCTTTAATTTCTGTTGTATGTAGCAGTGAGAGTAATGAACTGATTCTAGGCAGCTGTTACAAGCAGTCTAGCTAGCCAGGAGTTATGTCTTCCTGCTTCTGCCACCCTGACTGCTTTTAAATGCCCCTTTAATTTCTGCTAGATTCCTCTGGTATGTCTTCCTGCTTCTGCCTCCCTGACTGCTTTTAAACGCCCCTTTAATTTCTGCTAGATTTCTCTGGTATGTCTTCCTGCTTCTGCCTCCCTGACTGCTTTTAAACACCGCTTTAATTTCTGCTTGATTCCTCTGATAACCATTTCCTCTGTCTCCATTTGTCTACCTGTAATCATTTTATCAGATACTATCTAACTTTCATCTATTCTGCCCCCCCTCTCTACTTTTCAAGTGTGTAACTCCTGGCAAGCTAGACTGCTTGTAACAGCTGCTTAGAATCAGTTCATTACTCTCACTGCTACATACAGCAGGCCTAAGGCTCATTCGAGTCGTGGCTCTCTGATTCTAAGTGGCTCTGTCAAAAGAGTTATTCACTGGGTCAATATCCACAATGCTTCTAATCCTACTTCATCTCATCTCTCTACAGGTATGTCTTCCTGCTTCTGGCTCCCTTACTGCTTTTAAACACCCCTTTAATTTCTGCTAGATTCCTCTGGTAACCATTTCCTCTGTTTCCCTGTAATCATTTTATCAGATTTGATCCATGGCTCTCTGATTCTAAGTGGCTCTGTTACAAGTGGCAGAGTTACTCACTGGGTCAGTATCCACAATGCTTCTAATCCTACTTCATCTCATCTCTCTACAAGTATATCTTCCTGCTTCTGGCTCCCTGACTGCTTTTAAACGCCCCTTTAATTTCTGCTAGATTCCTCTGGTATGTCTTCCTGCTTCTGCCTCCCTGACTGCTTTTCAATGCACTTTAATTTCTGCTAGATTCCTCTGGTATGTCTTCCTGCTTCTGCCTCCCTGACTGCTTTTAAACACCCCTTTAATTTCTGCTGTATGTAGCAGTAAGAGTAATGAACTGATTCTAGACAACTGTTATAAGTAGTCTAGCTATCCAGGAGGTATGTCTTCCTGCTTCTGCCTCCCTGACTGCTTTTAAAAAACCCTTTATTTTTGCTAGATTCCTCTGGTATGTCTTCCTGCTTCTGCCTGTCAGGGTTGTTTCCCTGTTTTGTTTGCCATGTGCTGCTGGCAGCCATTTTACTCACCTCTCTTGCTGACTCTGGTGCATACTTTGTGATGCTGCTCATTTCCTGCACTTCCTTTTATGGCCAGACTGGTGTACATCATCCGTGTGAGACAGGATGCAGTCTCAGAATTGTGATGTCATCACTTATTATTTAAAGGGCCTCTGTTCAGTATGCTTTGCCCTTGAGTTGTCTCAAACCTGTTTGTGAGATCTCCTGTGTATTACCTGGCTGTCTGACGTCCCTCCTGGTTCCTGAGCCCTGGCTTGTTCCTGACTCTGTTGTTCTCTTGTTCCTGATTCCGGCTCGTACTTGACCTACTCGCTTGGCTCCTGACTCGGCTCGTCTGACTATTTCCTTTGGCTCCTGACTCGGCTCGTCTGACTATTCATCTCCGAGTTTTGATTACTGGCTTCTTATATGACTTGTGGACTTTTTATTATTTTTTTACTATAAATAAAGGTGTGATTATTTTTTCACTTCTCATCTCAGTCTGATTCCTGGCATTATGAAAGGGCCATGAATCCTGATGGTGCTAATAATCCATCTTTACCTGCCATAATTTCCAGGATGGATTGAAAAGGATCACTGCCTTGGATCAATTTGCACTAGCCCCTGCAAACCCTGCTGGACTCGCACTGCACCATTTTGACCAAAGTGTCCCCGCAAGTTATGGCTGCTCCTGTTTCCGCTAGCTGCACACCTAGTCCTACCAGGAGCATGTCGGTTATGCACCTCTACCTCAGCAATAGGAGGCGATCCTAATCAGTGAGCAGTGGCTTTTTGAACCAGGTGCGCATTTACTTTGAGTATGTTACCTCAGGCATTTTCCCTCTGACAGAGCTAAGGTGGGATTTCTCATCTCGTTACTCTCTACACAGCTCTTGCCTGGGCCCCTAATCCCTTGTGTGAGGACTAAATAAATCTGTGATTTCGAATTACCCTGAATTTGTGGCCTCCTTTCGAAGGCTATTTGATGTTCCGGCTTGCTCCACCTCTGCTGCTAAACGACTCATGCCCATTCAGCAAGGTACAAGATCTGTTGCTCAGTATGCCATTGAGTTCCGTACGCTTTGCCACCAGACATAGAGTTGGAACAATTAAGCCCTTATTGCCGCCTTCTTTCATGGACTCTCTGATCTGATTAAAGACGAAGTTGCTGCCAGAATTTACCAAAGAATCTCGATGTCATTGGTGTCTTTTCTGATCCTAATTGACCATCAGACTCAGAGAAAGGCCCTTTTTAAGGAGCGCTTGCGAAGACTCCTTTTCCGTCTGTCTCCTATGTGTTTGTTCTCACCCATCGCCTTCCTCTCCTACCATGCCTCCTGGTCCCGAGTCACCAGGTACTGCTGAGCCGATACAGTTGGATTTACACGTTCTCTCTGCAGCGGATAGAGGGCCTTTAGGAGAGAGGAGGGGATCTGCCTCTATTGTGGGTTACAGGGCCACCTTTTGAAGTCTTGTCCTACACGGCCGGGAAACGCTCACACCTAAGGTCCTGTCGGGGGCAGACCTTGGGTGGTTTATTCTTGTCCCCGGAACCACTAAAGGAGAAACCTTTGGTCATGGTTGTCCCTTTCCCTGGGAGAACTCCTCCATAGTCACTCAGGCTCTTGTTGACATCCGGTGCGGTGGGCTATTTCATTGACAGTGCTTTTGTATCAAAGCACTCATTTCCTGTTTTGCCTTGGTCCATTCCATTTGCTATTGAGGCCATTGATGGCAGGCCCTTCAGCCCGCACTCGTTACTCACAAAACTGCTCCGTTATCCATGGCTGTTGGGCTCTCCATTTGAAACCCTCAAGTTCCAGGTGATAAACTCTCCGCATTTTCCGGTTGTTCTGGGTTATCCTGGCTCCAAAAGCACAATCCCAGTCTTGACTGACACAGGTCCGAAATTTTGTCGTGGTCTCCGCAATGTATTTCCACTTTTCTTCGGAAATCAGTTAAAGTCTTGTGCACTTCTTCGGTATCTCAATTGCCAGAGGAGTACAGAGAGTTCCTAGTCATTTTTGACAAGGTGCGTTCCGGTACGTTGCCTCCTCACCGGTCTTACGATTGTGCCATAGACCTGCAACCCGGAGCCATTCCTCCTCGGTGCCGGTTTACCCTCTGTCTGTTGCGGAGAATTGTGCTATGGAGGAGTATGTTGCCGATGCTCTGTTGCGGGGGATCATCCACAAATCTTGCTCTCTTGCAGGGGCTGGCTTCTTCTTTGTGAAGAAAAAGTGTGGCTAGTTAAGACCATGCATCGATTATCGGGGTCTTAATCGTCTTACCATTAAAAATTCTTACCCTATTCCGCTCATTATGGAACTCTTTGACTGCCTCAAGGGAGCTAGGTCTTTACTAAACTTGATTTGAGAGGAGCGTACAATCTTGTTAGGATCAAGGAGGGCCACAAATAGAAAACAGCATTTAACACCAGGAGCGGGTATGTAATGTCCCCTTTAATTCAGCCCCACCTTCTTTTGCTTTATAAGTGCACTTCCTGCTATCCTCTTTGCTTGATTATTTTGTTTGGCACAGGTTAAAGAATACACTCCTCCACTCCAGCTGACAGATATTGAGCCTCAAGCCTTTTTTACCTATTAGGCTACTTGTTGCCTTCATCGCTATCCTGAACAAAGTACCTGACTCTTTTTGTTACACATTTTGCTGTTCAGTTCCTCTCCGTTCTCAGCTACAGAACACTTCCTGTTCCCAGCGGATTGACTTTGTACAGCCGGATCTACACGCTGTTTCACGCTCACACCTTCCAGTAGCTTTCACGGACACTGCTACTGCTCCCTTCTCATCATGTTAACATACACCAACCACCGGATTCATTCTGCTACAGCTGCTAGTACTTGCAAGTATATCTCAATCTGTATTGAACTGCTAATTGTTATTTGTCTGCCATTCCTTGCTTGCAATACTTTGCTTATCTATTGGATAACCTGTTTTCTATCATTTGCTGCTTAAATTTCTAGTCTGCATTCTAACCATATCTTATGCTTTGCAACAATCAAAGTACTAAGAACATATCAGCCGTATATTTTTGCATAGTGTCATTTATACTTATATCAGCAGTTATCCTAACCTCTACCTGCTGTATTACTTTGCAAACACTCAGTTTCACTCTTACACCACTGCTGGGAATCATCCATTACTATTAAAGTGCTGTACTAATACTGACACTGCAGGCTAAGCCTTTCCTGTGGTTGTTCCGCTATTACAGCTACACAACATTTAAATAGTGTAGTTATAACAGGGTATTATGAGTATCTTGTAATGCCCTTTGGCCTATGTAATGCTCCTGCTGTTTTCTAGGAATTTATTAATGATGTCCTATGAGATATGTTGCAACAGTGTGTTGTGGTGTACATCCTCATACACTCACCCACACTTGAGGCTTATCGTTCTGATGTTACACGGGTTCTTCATAGACTACATGAGAATGGTCTGTTTTGTAAACTCGAGAAATGTGAGTTCCATCAGACTCAATTAACCTCCCTAGGTTATGTTATCTCCGTTGCAGGGTTCTCCATGGATCCTGACAAGTTATCTGCAGTTCTGCAGTGGCCTCGCCCAGTTGGTCTTTGGTCTATTCAACGTTTTTTGAGGTTCGCCAATTACTATAGAAAGTTTATTAAAAACTTTTCTTCCTTGGTCAAACCTATCACAGACATGACCCGTAAAGAGAATGATCCACTCCATTGGTCACCTACTGCCATTAAGGCCTTTGATAGTCTTAAGACTGCCTTTGCTGCCGCTCCAGTTCTGGCTCATCCTAACCCTGTCCTGCCTTTCGTTCTTGAGTTCGATGCATCAGAGACTGGAGTAGGTGCTCTCTTGTCTCAACATCCTACGCCTGACGGTTCCTTGCATCCGTGTGGTTTCTTCTCTAAGAAAATGTCTCCAGTGGAGTGCAATTATGAAATTGGCGACAGGGAATTACTGGCCATAATTTTAGCACTCAAGGAATGGAGGCATCTACTCGAGGGTACTAGCGTGCCAGTGTTCATTCTTACTGACCACAAGAATTTAACTTATCAATCTGAAGCAAAATGTTTGTCACCCCAACAGGCCAGATGGGCCCTATTTTTGTCTCGGTTCACCTGCCTGGTAGTAAGAATGTTAGGGCTGATACCCTCTCTCGACAATTTTCACCTCTGTCCAAGGAGGAGTCTGTACCTACTCCAGTTATACCTCCTGACCATATTTTGGCTACCATATGTACTAATTTGACTTCTCCTTTGGGGGAGGAGATCCTGGCTGCACAAACCAATGCACCTCCTGAGAAACCACTATCCTAAATCCGCAGGTCACCCAGGCGAGAACCAAATGATTTGGTCTTTCACTTGACAATTCTGGTTTCCAGGTCTTTGTTCTGATGTTGCTGCGTATGTTGCCTCCTGCTCAGTTTGTGCACAGAATAAGACTCCTCGACATCTTCCTGTGGGTCTTCTTCAACCTATTGCTAATGGCGAGCATCCTTGGACACATATTTCCATGGACTTCATTGTCAAGCTCCCTGTTTCCAATGGCAATACTGTTATCCTTATGGTGGTTGACTGTTTTTCTAAAATGTCACATTGCATTCCCTTGAAGACGTTGCCTACCACTCAGGAGCTTGCTTCAATTTTTGCCCGGGAGGTCTTCCGTTTACATAGGTTACCCAAGGAGATAGTGTCGAACCGAGGTAGCCAGTTTGTCTCCAGATTTTGGCGTTCCTTTTGTGCTCAAATGGGGATCCAGCTTTCCTTCTCCTTGGCATATCACCCTCAATCCAATGGGGCTGCGGAATGGTCTAATCAAGCTCTGGAACAGTTCCTCCGTTGCTATGTCTCAGATCACCACAATAATTGGTCTGAACTGTTACCTTGGGCAGAGTTTGCTCGTAATATTGCTATTAATGCTTCCTCAAAGTTATCCCCGTTCATGGCGAATTATGGGTTTCAAACATCCGTGTTGCCCGATTCATTCATGTCTCAGGGTATTCTGGCTTTGGAAGAGCATCTCCGGCAACTCCATTCCACGTGGTTCAGATTCAGGATTGCCTTCATCTTTCTATGCAGCGCCAAAAGTTCCAGGCTGATCGTAGGCATCTGCCCGCGCCTTCCTACCAGGTTGGTGAGAGAGTTTGGCTGTCCTCCCGCAACTTGAACCTTTGTGTGCCTTCCAATAAACTGGCTCCCTGTTATGTTGGACCTTTTCGAATACTCCGACGGGTCAATCCTGTGGCCTATGCTCCTGCAATGCGCATCTCCAATGTTTTTCATGTCTCCCTCTTGAAACCATTGGTATGTAATCGGTTTACTACTGTGTTGCCTCGTCCCCATCCTATCTTTGTGGACAACCATGAGGAGTATGAGGTCAGCAGCATTATTGACTCTTGTATGTCCAGGGGCCGCGTACAGTATTTGGTTCACTGGAGGGGTTATGGTCCGGAGGAGCATTCATGGGTTCCCTCCTCTGATGTTCATGCTCCTTCCCTCCTCCGTGCCTTCCATGCCCTTTTCCCCAATAAGCCTTTTGGGGAGGGGTCATTGAGGGGAGAGTACTGTCAAGGTTTTTTCCCTGTTTTTTTTTTGCAATGTGCTGCTGGCAGCAATTTTACTCACCTCTCTTGCTGACTCTGGTGCATACTTTGTGATGCTGCTCATTTCCTGCACTTGCTTTTGTGGTCAGACTGGTGTACATCATCCGTGTGAGACAGGATGCAGTCTCAGAATTGTGATGTCATCACTTATTATTTAAAGGCCCCTGTTCAGTATGCTTTGCCCTTGTGTTGTCTTAAACCTGTTTGTGAGAGCTCCTGTGTATTACCTGGCTGACTAACGTCCCTCCTGGTTCCTGATCCCTGACTTGTTCCTGACTCTGTTGTTCTCCTTGTTCCTGATTCCGGCTCATCTGGCTACTCGCTTTGGCTCCAGACTCGGCTTGTCTGACTAGTCGCTTTGGCACCTGACTCTGCTTGTCTGACTACCAGCTTTGGTTTTGAATCCTGGCTTCTTATTTGACTTGTTTTATTATTTTTTACTATTAATAAAGGTGTGATTATTTTTGCACTTCTCGTCTCAGTCTGATTTCTGGCATCCTGACACTGCCTCCCTGACTGCTTTTAAACACACCTTTAATATCTGCTAGATTCCTCTGGTATGTCTTCCTGCTTCTGCCTTCCTGACTGCTTTTAAACGCCCCTTTAATTTCTGCTAGATTCCTCTGATAACCATTTCCTCTGTCTCCATTTGTCTACCTGTAATCATTTTATCAGATACTGTCTAACTTTCATCCATTCTGCCCCCCCCCCCCCCTCTAATTTTCAAGTGTGTAACTCCTGGCAAGCTAGACTGCTTGTAACAGCTGCCTAGAATCAGCTCATTACTCTCATCGCTACATACAGCAGGCCTAAGGCTCATTTAAGCCGTGGCTCTCTGATTCTAAGTGACTTTGTCAAAAGTGTTAGAGTTACTCACTGGGTCAATATCCACAATGCTCCTAATCCTACTTCATCACATCTCTCTACAGCAGAGCTTTCCAAACTTTTCATGTTGGGGACACACTTTTTAGACCTACATCATTTTTGTGACAGTAATTTCAGTTGTACTAGCAAACAGGAGGTTAAACTAACTTGTTTTAAGAGATACGGACACATACATAAATTATATAATAACAAAAATGTATTTACAAGTAACAGTAAGTATGTGCAAGAATGAAAAAAAGTTTAATAACACCAATAGCTACTTATTATTTTAATGGGATGTATGAGGTTGATGGGATGAACAACGTTTCTGAATATTTAGTGGAATATCAGATAAAGACACTCGCATTTCTTCATCAAGCATTTTTAAGCTTCCACTTCCTATCCATATATCAAGAGCAGGAGCAGCAATGCACTACTAGGAGCTAGCTGCAAAAAAAAAACAACACTTTGACTTCTGAATTTAGCTCAGCGTTTAAGCTACTGTCCTCAGAGCTCTACGAGTCTGACTGACTACTGCCCGTGCTGCAAACACACTGCTGTCCCACTCACTGACTACACGTGCAGTCACGAGCTGATTGAGGAGACTACACGTGCAGTCACGAGCTGATTGAGGAGTCTACACGTGCAGTCAAGAGCCAATGTTCCGCCAATGGGAATAGTTTCAGTTCGCGCCAAGCTGTGCCAATAGGTTAAGATGATCTGTGACCCACTAGGTATCAATCACGTGTCAACCATGTGATATGCGTTGCAGGCAGGTGGAAAGTCGGAAACTAAAAAAAAAAAAGTAAAAATAATTTTAAATTCAAAAACATTTGTGCTGAAGCAGGGACACACCTACACACTACCGCCGACACACTAATGTGTCACGACACACAGTTTGGAAAGCACTGCTCTACAGGTATGTATTCCTGCTTCTGCCTCCCTGACTGCTTTTAAACACCCCTTTAATTTCTGCTTGATTGCTCTGGTAACCATTTCCTCTGTCTCCATTTGTTTACCTGTAATCATTTTATCAGATTTGAGCTGTGACTCTCTGATTCTAAGTGGCTCTGTTAAAAGTGGCAGAGTTACTCACTAGGTCAATATCCACAATGCTTCTAATCCTACTTCATCTCATCTCTCTACAGGTATGTCTTCCTGCTTCTGCCTCCCTGACTGCTTTACAATGCCCCTTTAATTTCTGCTAGATTCCTCTGGTATGTCTTCCTGCTTCTGCCTCCCTGACTGCTTTTCAATGCACTTTAATTTCTGCTAGATTCCTCTGGTATGTCTTCCTGCTTCTGCCTCCCTAACTGCTTTACAATGCCCCTTTAATTTCTGCTAGATTCCTCTGGTATGTCTTCCTGCTTCTGCCTCCCTGACTGCTTTTAAATGCCCCTTTAATTTCTGCTGTATGTAGCAGTGAGAGTAATGAACTGATTTTAGGCAGCTGTTACAAGCAGTCTAGCTAGCCAGGAGGTATGTCTTCCTGCTTCTGCCTCCCTGACTGCTTTTAAATGCCCCTTTTAATTTCTGCTAGATTCCTCTGGTATGTCTTCCTGCTTCTGCCTCCCTGACTGCTTTTAAATGCCCCTTTAATTTCTGCTGTATCTAGCAGTGAGAGTAATGAACTGATTCTAGGCAGCTGTTACAAGCAGTCTAGCTAGCCAGGAGGTATGTCTTCCTGCTTCTGCCTCCCTGACTGCTTTTAAATGCCCCTTTTAATTTCTGCTAGATTCCTCTGGTATGTCTTCCTGCTTCTGCCTCCCTGACTGCTTTTAAACGCCCCTTTAATTTCTGCTAGATTTCTCTGGTAACCATTTCCTCTGTCTCCATTTGTCTACCTGTAATCATTTTATCAGATACTGTCTAACTTTCATCCATCCGCCCCCCCCCCTCCCTCCTCATTTTCAAGTGTGTAACTCCTGGCTAGCTAGACTGCTTGTATCAGCTGCCTAGAATCAGTTAATTACTCTCACTGCTACATACAGCAGGCCTAAGGCTCATTCGAGTCGTGGCTCTCTGATTCTAAGTGGCTCTGTCAAAAGTGTCAGAGTTACTCACTTGGTCAATATCCACAATGCTTCTAATCCTACTTCATCTCATCTCTCTACAGGTATGTCTTCCTGCTACTGCCTCCCTGACTGCTTTTAAATGCCCCTTTAATTTCTGTTAGATTCCTCTGGCATGTCTTCCTGCTTCTGCATCCCTGACTGCTTTTAAACACCCCTTTAATTTCTGCTTGATTCCTCTGGTAACCATTTCCTCGGTCTCCATTTGTTTACCTGCAATCATTTTATCAGATTTGAGCTGTGACTCTCTGATTCTAAGTGGCTCTGTTAAAAGTGGCCGAGTTACTCACTGGGTCAATATCCACAATGCTTCTAATCCTACTTCATCTCATCTCTCTACAGGTATGTCTTCCTGCTTCTGCCTCCCTGACTGCTTTACAATGCCCCTTTAATTTCTGCTAGATTCCTCTGGTATGTCTTCCTGCTTCTGGCTCCCTGACTGCTTTTAAACGCCCCTTTAATTTCTGCTGTATGTAGCAGTGAGAGTAATGAACTGATTCTAGGCAGCTGTTACAAGCAGTCTAGCTAGCCAGGAGGTATGTCTTCCTGCTTCTGCCTCAAAACAACAGGGTAGGTATAAGATACAACGCTCAAATCTCAAATGCTATTCCCAAAAGGTAAGTGCACCTCCTAACATCAAACCAAAATATACAAAGAACAAGGGGATATGGGAACGCGCTGTAAAAAACAGCATATGAGAGGTAAAAAACTTTATAAGGAATGTAGATTACACAAGCTTATAATAAAAGTTTATAAATGTATTACAAATATTTGTATTACAATAAGCGATGCCGGCATCTGATACAGAGTAAAACAGTACAATTAAAATAGGATAAGAATCAACATATAATGCAAAACATCAGTGTGTAATGATGTAAGTAGCTGAAAAAATATATGTTGCAAAATGACACAATGTTAGAATAGAAACAGAGTCAATGTTACCGTCCTTAACACAATCAGGCCAGTGATTAGAGTGTTTGGTCCAGCTGTTTATATGAATGCAGGTATAACTTGGGTGATTCCCTCTGCGTTGTTTATAAAACAGCAAAAAACTTGCAAAATCTTCTGGCTTGTATCCAATGACTGTGAGTTAAATTTCAAAGACACTTTCACAGCCGTATTTGCGGGATGTCCCGTGCTGTGGGCCTGTTCCAATCAGGAGGTCAAATTGCAGGAGTAATGGTAGGCAACGACAAACTTTGTCTCTTTGAAGTTAAAATGAATCAAACTGCTTTCAACAAATGTGGGTCATGGGTGGGAATTACGCATATAGAGTCAATTCATATATTAAAATGGCTCAATGCACCGCACCTACCGCATATGTAAGTCAAGCAGAAGTATTGCAAGTAAAGTTTGTAACAGCGTCCATATTATTCAGATTCCAGTGCTGGACATAAGAAAGTAGATCATGGGTATGATGGTATTTCCAAGAGAAAAACAGCTCTGTGAATTAGAGTTGATCTCAACCACCTTACCTACTACTTATTTTCACAAGTTATGAGCAAATTTCTACGCGTTTCAGCCCAGTCAGGCCTTTATCAAGATGCTCATTGTGGTCTTTCATGAATTTAAATACACTGTGGTTCTCTGTGATTGGATCAGAGAGGGTCATGTGATTAGATGAAAGAAAGTCATATGACTTTGTTTTACCATGATTTTTCACAGTTTAATCAGCATTCGTTATATGTGTATAAATACCTCCACATTTTGTTCTATTTTGATGAATGTTAGAACTAATGAGGATTGGAGTAAAAGCATTTAGATTGTGCAGTAGATCTATATACCAGAGAAAATACAAGAAAAAATTGTACATGAAATATTTACATGAAAGATTATGCAAAAATATATATATATATAAAAAATATATATATTTAAAAAATCACGAGCAATACGTATTTGCAAAAAAAATTTTTTGTGGTGATTAAGTAGTGTGTATAGTTAACTCTAAAAATATTGAAGTGAAATACTATAGAAATCTGATAATATCAAAAACACATCTTTATTTGAAAGACATATCTTTTTTTGAGAAACATATCCTTTTTTAAAAGACATATCTTTTTTTGAAAGACATATCGTTTTTTGAAAGACATATCTTTTTTTGAAAGACATATCTTTTTTTGAAAGACATATCGTTTTTTGAAAAACATAATTTTTTGAAAAACATATCATTTTTTGAAAAACATATCATTTTTAGAAAGATATATTGTTTTTTGAAAGACATATCGTTTTAGGAAAGACATCATTTTTTGAAAGACATATCGTTTTTTTAAAAAACATAATTTTTTTAAAAAAGACATATCGTTTTTTGAAAAACATAACGTTTTTTGAAAGACATATCGTTTTTTGAAAAGCATATCGTTTTTTGAAAAACATATCGTTTTTTGAAAGACATATCGTTTTTTGAAAGACATATCTTTTTTTGATAGTCAGATCTTTTTTGGAAGTTACATCTTTTTTTAGGTTGTTAAATCTATTTTTGGAAGGCATATAATTTGTTAAGGTACTTTGAAGTTTAGATTATAAAATTGAGGTCTAATTCAGAATTAAGACCATACGGGTGTAGACTTTTATAGTTATATATGAATTCCGCTTCTTTCTTGGTGAGGAGTGTGTTCATATTTCCTCCTCTATTGCCTAAATTCATCTTTTTAATTCCCCAGAATTTGAAATGTTTCAGGTTACTAGAATGTTTCTCTTTAAAATGTGCATAGAGATTAGTGTCAACAGATTCGTGTTCGATTTTTAATATGTGTTCACGTATTCTGTCTTTTAACATTCTGCTCGTTTGTCCGAAGTAAAATAATTTACAAGAGCATTGAATGCGATAGATAATGTTTTTGTCTGTACATCTAATCAGTTCTCTAATTTTAGTGAATTGACCTGTCGTGGTGGACTTAATTTCTTTTATTTTTGAGCTATATTTGCAGGACTTGCATGAGTTGCACGGGTAGAAACCAACCAAGTGTTTCACCTTTGAGATCTCTATGATTTTTCGTTTTATTATTTTTGAATTCGCTGGGTGAAAGCCAATTCTTTAGATTTTTTGTTTTTTTGAAAATAACATCTGGATGATTTTTTAATCTGTGACCTAGAACTTGGTCATGTTTTAGGAGATACCAGTGTTTTTTAAGTATCTTTTTTATCTCTGAATGTTGTACACTATAGTTAGTGATAAAAGGTATGAATAAATTGTCCATGTTATTTTCCTCTAAGCTGTGCTTTTTAAGAGGATTTCTTTTTTCTTTGTTTTTTGTGGTCAAAAGTGATTCTCTGTCTATATTGGCCACTTCTTTCTGTGTCCTCTCTATTAGTCTAGGGTCATATCCTTTTTCAATAAATCTGGTACTGAGGATTTCTGATTGTGATTTATAGGTGTCTAAGGAGGAGCAGTTCTTTTTTACCCTCATGAACTGACTTTTAGGAATATTTAATTTCCACTGAGCCAGGTGACAACTTTCAAAATGGACATAATTGTTGGCATCAATGTCTTTGAAGTAGGTCTGGGTATGTACCTGGTTATTTATTATTTCTACTTCAATGTCTAGGAAGTGAATTTTATGACTACTGTAATCGTGTGTGAATGAAATGCCCATATTGTTGGTATTGATGTCTATCATAAAGGATTCAAGAAGCTCTATGTCTCCTCTCCATATTATAAAAATGTCATCTATGTATCTGCAATAGTGCACAAGGTTCGCCCCCCATGGGCCATTATAGATATTTTGTTCTTCAAACTGGCCCATGAAGAGATTAGCATAACTGGGGGCGAACCTTGTGCCCATTGCAGTACCCTTTATTTGCAGGTAGATTTCTTCATTGAACATGAAACTGTTGTTGTTTAAAATAAAGTGGATACAATCCAATATAAATTTATTTTGACTTATGGGTAAATTTTCATCTTTATCTAGATATGCTTTAATAGCTGATAGACCAATGTTGTGTGCAATGTTGGTGTACAGTGAGTTGACGTCACATGTCACAAGGATGTAATTCTCCTGCCAAGTAAGATTTTTGATATAATTTAAAAAATGGGTAGAGTCCTTTAAGTATGATGGTAAATCTACGATGTATTTTTGTAAAAAGAAGTCAACATATTGTGAGACATTGGACGAAATGGATTCAATCCCTGAAATAATAGGGCGGCCTGGAGGGTTTGTGAGATTTTTATGGATTTTTGGGAGGAAATAAAAGGTAGGAAATTTAGTATGGGTTACAGATAGAAAGTCAAATTCGGAATTGCTTATAATTCCTTTAGTTTTGGCCTCTTTTAGAATACTACTCAATTCTTGTTCTTGTTTACTCAGGGGATTCATTTTGAGTCTTTTGTATGTTGATGTATTGTGTAGAAGTCTGTTTGATTCCTCTATATAATAACTGGTGTCCATTATTACAATGCCCCCCCCCCCTTTGTCAGCTGGTTTTACTGTTATGTCTTTATTATTTTTCAAATTATTGATAACTGTAATTTCTCCTTTACTGAGATTATTTTTGAAATATTTGTTTTCGTTTATTGAATCTAGTTTTTTTTTATGTTTTGTTCGAAAAGTTTTATATGTTCACTCTTTTCATTTGTTGGAAAAAAATCTGATTTTTTCTTAAAATTTGCGTGATCAAAACTATTGTTTGTTGAAAAAGTTTTATTTTGTAAAGGGTTCTTGATGAAATATCTTTTTAGCGTCAATTTTCGTATGTATTGATTGATGTTTATCAGAGTCTCGAATTTGTTCAATTTGCAAGAGGGAGCAAAGGATAACCCTTTACTTAGGACCTTTTCTTGTTTATCATCTAGGGTAATTTTACTTATGTTAAAGATACCAGTGTTTTTGGGTTCTATTTTCTGAATGTTTTGTTTAGAGGTTCTTCTCCCTCTTCTACCTCTAGCCTTCTTTTGTTTTGAAAATTTCTTTGTGGTTTTATTGGTTCTATGTGTTCTTTTGAAGTCCCCGCTCTTGCGGGGGATTCCCCTAAAAAAGGAGGATTATGCATAATTTCTGTTTGTTTACTGGTGTTAGAATTCTTACTGTTGAAGTGAGTCCTATTCTTATTCTGGTGTGGTGTGTGTTGTAATGCTGAGAATCTATTTTTCAGTGGTATTCTCCAATTTTGATTTTCATTGTGAAAATGTTCACGGATTTCAGTATGATGATCATAGAAGTTTCTGTTTTGCCTATTGTCATAATTGTTCCTGTGTTGGAATATATTTCTATTGTCATAATATTGTTGATCATATTGATGTTGTGGATGGGAATATCTATTGTAATTCCTGAAATTTCTGGAATCATTATGATGGGATACGTAAGGAGATCTGTTATTGTAAAAATTAATTTCTTCAAAATTTTGGGCACCTCTTCTTTGGTATGGTTCTCTTATAACGGGAGATATGTATTGTTGATCAGGATGATTTAAAAAAAATGTCTCTCTCTATTATCATCTCTCTGTATATTCTCCTTATTTGTGTAAGATTGGTAATAGTGGGACTGTCCCCTATTTAGGTGAGACTTTTTGTCTTTCTTATTAGTAGGGTTATGTATTTTGGTATTGGGATTATTGCCACTTTTGCTAAATATTTGTGCTGGTTCTTTTCTAGAGTTTTGCACAACATCACTTATATCATTAGTGGGGTTTATGTTATCTGTGTTTTCTTCCTCATCTTTTCTATAGTCTTCTAAATCCCTATTAAATTTTGAGTTTTTTTGTATGATAATGGTTTCCTTATGTTCAGAGAGACTTTTAACAATTTCTGATTGGATGTTTTTATCTTCCTCGTTAGTTTCTAAACTTGTCAGTTTATTTTTAGAAATATCTATCTCTTTTTTAATTTCCATTAGTTGCATTTGTCTAGCCTTGATGATTATTTTCATCAAGTTTGTTGAGGCTACTTCCAACACCTCATACCATTCCTTAGACAGTGTTTCAGGTAAAGTAAATGTACAGTTCTTTTTTAATCTAAGGCCTCTAGGTACCATTTTTTGATCTATATAATTTTGCGTGTATTTTATCTCAAGAACATATTTAATTTCTTTAAGGAGATTTTTCTCAAGATCATAATATAAATCTTCGGTATTATCAATTTCTAAAGGATCGTTTGTTGTGAGTTTTGTGTTTTCCTGCTTCTGCCTCCCTGACTGCTTTTAAATGCCCCTTTTAATTTCTGCTAGATTCCTCTGGTATGTCTTCCTGCTTCTGCCTCCCTGACTGCTTTTAAACGCCCCTTTAATTTCTGCTAGATTTCTCTGGTAACCATTTCCTCTGTCTCCATTTGTCTACCTGTAATCATTTTATCAGATACTGTCTAAATTTCATCCATCCTGCCCCCCCCTCCCTCCTCTAATTTTCAAGTGTGTAACTCCTGGCTAGCTAGACTGCTTGTAACAGCTGCCTAGAATCAGTTAATTACTCTCACTGCTACATACAGCAGTCCTAAGGCTCATTCGAGTCGTGGCTCTCTGATTCTAAGTGGCTCTGTCAAAAGTGTCAGAGTTACTCACTTGGTCAATATCCACAATGCTTCTAATCCTACTTCATCTCATCTCTCTACAGGTATGCCTTCCTGCTACTGCCTCCCTGACTGCTTTTAAATGCCCCTTTAATTTCTGCTAGATTCCTCTGGCATGCCTTCCTGCTTCTGCCTCCCTGACTGCTTTTAAACACCCCTTTAATGTCTGCTAGATTCCTCTGTTATGTCGTTCTGCTTCTGCCACACTAACTGCTTTTAAATGCCCCTTTAATTTATGCTAGATTCCTCTGGTAACCATTTCCTCTGTCTCCATTTGTCTACCTGTAATCATTTTATCAGAAACTGTCTAACTTTCATCCATCCTGACCCCCCCCCCCCGATGTTGCCTTTCACCCATTTCCCATCTCAGACCACCATCTGCTCACCTTTAATCTTAATATACAGGCTACACCTACTTCTCCCCCTCACCCTCGCACCTGTAGAAATCTGCACACGGTAGACCCTCCCCAACTCTCCAACCTTACTCCTTATTCCAACGTTATTTAAATACATCTCCCCTACACTTCCACGATATCCTACCCTGACCTTGCTATAACAATACTCTCTCCTCTGCACTTGACACTCTCATTCTGCCCCAACTTCGCAAAGCCCCACGTCATCAGCTCCAGCCCTGGCACTCCCAGCAAACACGCCCCCTGCAAAAATGCTCCCCCACTGCTGAATGTGCCTGGAGGAAATCCCGCTCTGAACCTGATTTCATGCACTATAAGTTCATTCTTTACTCTTACACCTCTGCCCTTCACCTAGCTTAGCAAACCTACTTCTCTTCTCTTATATCCACACACTCTTTAAACTTTAAAAGACTCTTCTCATAATTTTCAACTCTTTCCTCTACCCGCCTGCACCACCCTCCTCCTCGGCATTCAGTGCTCAAGACCTGGCTGATTACTTTTTAAATAAAACAATTACAATCCAAAGAAACATCCCAACACAAGTCTGCAATCTCCCAACTTCACTCCAAGTCACCCCCTCTGCTGCTCTCTGCACCCTCCTTTCAACCACTGAGAGTGAAGTTGCTTCCCTATTGTCTTCCTCACACCTCACTACCTGCCCCTATTCCTTCACATCTAATACCTTCTCTGTCTCCCACCCTCACTCCGGCTCTTACTCATATATTCAACCTATCCCTTTCTACCAACTCATTCCCTGGCTCCTTCAAACATGCAAAGGTCACCCTCAAAAAACCCTCCCTTGAACCTAACTCTCCTGCAAACTACCGCCCCATATCATTGATCCCGCTAGCTTCAAAAATCCTTGAAAAACTAGCTTTTGATCACCTAACCCACTTCCTGTCCTCCAACTCATTGCTCGACCCCCTGCAATCTGGCTTTTGTCCCCAACACTCAACTGAGACTGCCCTCACCAAGGTTACCAACAATCTCCTTTCTGATAAAAGAAAGGCTACTATTCTATACTCATCTTACTTGACATCTCTGCTGCCTTTGACAATATTGACCATCCCCTTCTTCTATGGATTCTCAGCTCTCTTGGGTTCTGTGACACTGCCCTCTCCTGGATTCACTCTTATCTCTCTAACAGATCCTTCTCCATCTCTTTTGCTGTTGACTCCTCCTCTCTATTGCCTCTGTCTGTTGGAGTACCTCAAGGCTCTGTCCTGGGTCCTCTACTCTTCTCTATTTACACTTCTTCACTGGGTAAACTCATCAACAGCTATAGCTTCAACAATCAACTCCATGCTGATGATACTCAGATCTACCTTTCCACCCCTGCACTCTCTCCTTCTGTCAATTCTCACATCAGTGACTGCTTATCTGGCATTTCCTCATGGATGGCCTCTCACCACCTAAAAATAAACATGTCCTAGACCGAACTACTTATAATCCCCCCCCCCCCTCTAACTCTACTCCAGTTTCTAATTTTTCCATTGCTGTTGGCGACACCACTATCTCCCGATCACCCCAAGTCCGCTGCCTCGGAGTCACACTTGACTCAAATCTGTCCTTCATTCCCCACATCCATTTGTCCATTTGCTCTCTTCATCCTGCTGCAACCACCTATGCAATATCTCCAAAATTCGTCCGTTTCTGATTGATGAAACTACTAAACAGCTAATCCACTCCCTGGTAATTTCCCGACTTGACTACTGTAATAACTTACTATCTTGCCTCCCTCTCTCCCACCTCTCTCCCCTTCAATCCATCCTAAATGCATCTGCAAGGCTAATCCACCTCTCTCGATGCTCTGTTTCTGCTGCACCTCTCTGTGAGTCCCTTCACTGGCTCCCCATTCACAGCAGAATTAAATTCAAATTTCTCACCCTGACCTACAAAACCTGTCCTCACTCATCAACAAATATACTCCAGCCCGCCCCCTAAGATCCAACAATAACCTGCTTCTTGCATCCTCTACCATCACCTCCTCTCATGCTAGACTACAGGACTCTTGTGCGGAACCAACCCTCTGGAATGCACTTCCTTGAGCTGTCAGACTTTCCCCTAACCTCTCTTCCTTTAAACATTCCCTAAAGACCTTTTTGTTCAGGGAAGCTTATCACCCGACTCATTAACAAATTAACTTCACTTACCCAACAGTTGCCCTCATCTATCTCCTCACTAATATCATTCTCACCTTTGCAGTCCTCACCTCCTGTTTCCCATCCTCCCACCCATCTAGATTGTAAGTTCCCACAGGAATAAGGCCCTCAATTCCTCCTGTATTTGTCTGTAACATTTTGTATCTTATTGTATTCTTTCTCCATTGTACTTTTAATTCTTGTACCCATGGGCAGCGCTGCGGAATCTGTTGGCGCTTTATAAATAAAGAATAATAATAATAATCATACCTGATCTAACAATAGCTTTTGAATTATATAACTTTTTATCCATGTTTGTGTTATGGGGGGTTAGCACCCAATATTGAATACATAGAAGCTCCCACTATATGATTATTAATACCTCCTTTTGCTTTAGAGATATAATGTAATAAACACTTGATCATTTTGTTTATGAGATTCAACAAAAACAACATATAATTTTTTTCTTTTATTTAATACTAGATCCTACCTTCTTTATATATAGGAGGTTTTCTGACACACTGGGTGCTCACAGCCATTTGTTTTAATACAAATCCTAAGCCACATTTATTAACCACTGTGCCATTGAATGTTCTATTTCAAAATCAAACATCCATATTTTCAGCATTGTCTTATATTGGGCACGATTACAATAGTTGTGCATAAATTTTGAGCATGCATCAAATATTTTGGGGAACAAATTTCCTCAAATATTAGGAAAGAAAATTTCCTCAGAATTGAAATTTTCTTTCCTGCTCATCTACAGACTAAAGTTCCTCCAAGTAAGTTGAGTCGTTGGTGAAATGTAACTATTGAAATACATAAGCAGCATATTAGATCTTTATTTCATTTAAAATTGTTTAGACTTGTCTGATATGTTATTCTGTAGCAAGACAACAGCAATGTCTAGAAATTATAAGGTGTTTGCTGCCCCTTGAAAGCAAAACAAACAAATACACATTTTTATGTATTCACTATTGCCAATACATGATGCTTTTAAAAATAATAATAATATTAATGATAATAGTTATCATCATTTTGAAAGAATGATGTTATGATCATAATAAAAAGATTAGCTAAATTTAGAATGTTTCAGTGTCACATCTTTAGATAAAGACACCTAACTTAGAAACCAGTACACAAATAATTCTGTACAAAATGGCATTTGTTCTCTTACATAGACACTGCTGAATTCTCATGGTACATTGCTGTCACCTAATGATGTAAAAAATATTTGCAAGTGATGTTATTGTACAACATGTTTATGCTCTTCACACAGTGTGTCTCTCAGAGCACAAAAATAAGTCCCAGAGTCAGAGCTTCTCGCCCTGGTGATGTGCAGAGGGAATTCCTTGTTTGCCTTGTCATGTTTATAGCTGAAGTGTCCTTTATGTTCTTCCCCAAGAGATTCCTCAGTAGATGTATCCCGGAGAATATACTGAAGGGTTTGCCCAGGTTTTTGCACATACCAGAACATATTATATGCTACTACATCATAACTACAGTTCAGTGTGATATCTGTCCCTTCACTGATTGATTCTTCTGAGGGTAACTGGGTAACCTGATCTGCAGAGACATAATCTAAAAGAGAAAAAAAATAATTACACAGAGATATGGGAACAGATAGATGAGAAAACACAAGTCATGATGAGAGAGTGATAGTGCCTGTAAGGTGTGAGTAATGTTAAAGACAATAATTCTAGTACTGCAATGTGATAGAAGAGCTTAGATTAGTGAATATCTTGATCAGCAGGAGGAATCATTTTGCAGGATTTAGAAGAAGCCAAACTTACTTATAAATGCTGCAGATATGAAGAAACATAGGTGAGAGCTAGTGTACATGGCTGTAACTATAATGTTTCTGAGGCACAAACTACAGACAGGGGAATTAAGTCTTGAGCTGTTAAGTCACAGCTACTGGCAGTAAGTGGATATACGCTGTCACTCATTCTATAGAAAAAAAAAGATATCACATGGTCTAACTTTAGAATCAGTTACACCACAACCACTCCCTTCAATTTGACATTGCTTACAATCCTTGTAATTATATAGGTCAGTTACAACATATTGGGCTACATTACGAGAGGATCGCTAATTGCTCGTTAACTTTGCTAGCTTAGAGCTTGTTGGCAAGCAGCAGTTATATTTATGATATCATTTTTAATTGATGACACTATAGAGTTTTAGGTACAGTTAGTTAAACTATGTATTAAACTAGAACTTGGCAACTCTGAACCAGTGATGGGGAATGTATGGAACAGCCAATGTTGTTGATTACGTCAGATTACGAGTGGAGCGCTATAGTTTGATAACAAGCGATAACAGGTTTTCGCAATTGTTTGATCGCAAGTTAAATTGCGCTGGTATTACAATTTGAAAGTAAATGCAAATGCTTGAGCGCAATTGCGATTTATGCTAGAATGATTAGTGTTACCTCAGAGCTCTGGTTAACTCTTTAATGAAACAAAAAGTGTCACAAAACACATCAAAAATACATTAAACAGTACAGTTATACTCATAATAACACTAATAAAAATATTGGGAAAAAATATTGCACAAAAAGTTATAAGGGTTTAAATATATGAGGTCTCAGGTGTTAGATGAAAAAAACGGCAGGAAAAGGACTTTAACATTGAGATATATATATACATGTCTAAAGATGTATATGTATGTATGTATATATATATATATATGACTTTAAATGTGTACATATGTATGTATGTATGTATGTGTGTATATATGTATTTACAGACATATATACACATAAATACATATGTATACATATATAGACAAATATTATAAGTGCATTGGAGCCCTTTGCAGTCAAGTATATGAAAACATGTAAAAGCATATTTATGCAATATTAATTTTTAATAAAGTGTTATACTGGGGGAATATGTTCTAAGTATTTTTAAATAGATATTCCTATATATCTGTATGAATATATACCTATATATAATCATATAGGTATAGATATATATTGTACCAAAATACCATTAGATATATGTAGAAATGTATTTATGAATAAATAGAACATATTCTGCTAGTTGAAGAACCTTGGAATGTGAAATATTCATATTGTTATGTTGGGTAAGCGCATTCGAGAATATGGGGGATATCTATCAAGCCGTTAACCGCAAATACGCTGGAATTCTGCAGTGTATTTGTTGCGAGCTTGATCCGATCTAGTTATTAAAGCCTACAGACCGGCAAATTTTAAAATTTATGATGTAAAATACGATCCACCGGTCTCAATCCAATGCAGATCAATGCTTACATCATTACAGATGTTCCGAATAAACATTCGGCTCTATTTGACACCTTTTCCCTAACAGGTAGGCTCGTGGCTATTCCGGCCCAGCGTACCTTTTTTCAGTCAATGGGAGTCTGAAAGCACCAAAAGCTTATGTTCAATGCTGCCAGATATCCCATTGATTTCTATGGATGAAAACAAGTTACGTTTACACCTAACACCCTAACATAAGCCCCGAGTCTTAACACCCCTAATCTGCTGCCCCTGACATCGCCGCCACCTAAATAAAAGTTATTAACCCCTATCCCGCCGCTAGCCGACCCCGCTACAACCTAAATAAATGTATTAACCACTATTCCACCGCTCCCCGCCCCGCCGCAACCTTAATAAAAGTATTAACCCCTAAACCTCTGGCCTCCCACATCACTACCACTAATTAAACCTATTATCGCCATATTAACCCCTAAACCTAACAACCCGCTAACTTTAAATTATAATTACAACATCCCTATCTTAATATAAATTAAACCTTACCTGTAGAATTAAATTAAACTCATTTTAAACTATTAATTAACCTACCCTAACTATTATACTACAATTAAATTAAACTAGCAATTAAATAAACAAAATTACATATTAAAGAAACCTAACCCTACTAAAATTATTTAAATATACTATTTAACCTTATTAAAATTACTAAATTACAAAAAAAAACCACTAAGTTACAAAAAAATCAAACACTAAATAACGTAAAAATAAAATTAAACACATTATCAAAAATAAAAAAGAATTACACCTAATCTAATAGCCCTATAAAAATAAAAAATCCCCCCCCCAAATAAAAATAAACCCTAGCCTACAATAAACTACCAATGGCTCTTAAAAGGGCCTTTTGTGGGGCATTGCCCCAAAGTAATAAGCTCTTTTACCTGTACAAAAAAATACAAACACCCCCAACAGTAAAACCCACCACCCAACCAACCCCCCAAATAAAATATCTATCTAAAATGATCTAAGCTCCCCATTGCCCTTAAAGGGCCTTAATACCCAAATGTTTAAACACTTGAAAGTGATGCAGCATAGCTGTAAAAACCTGAGCATTTCTATGTAAAAAAGTAAGATATTTTACCTCAAAAGTTCCTCAGTAGCCACATCCCATTGTAAAGGATTTCTAAGCAGCATTTTAGTGTGTCTGTCCTGGGACAGCTGAAAGGATGAGCCTCGTGAACTCTCATATTATTTCACCAATCAGGTAAAGGAAGCTTACTATGAAATTTCATGAGAGTTAAGTCAAATCTCATGAGATCACAGTAAGAGTTCATGACCTCATCACTGCTAATGCTGATTGTCTGCTGTTCATTTCCTCATTTATTTTTTTTTACCTGCAGCTGGGAGCAGCTGAGCATAATTTTTTACACAGAACTTACTCTGCTGAGCTGAGGAGATTGTGAGGTACAATATCTTCCTTTTTTACATAGAGATGCTCAGGTGATATTTTCCTGCCAGCTTTTTACATTTATACTGCATCAGTTTCAAGTGATTTAGCATATGAGTATAATGTCCTTTTAAAAGTGCATTTAGCTCTTTTACATGCCCAGACCCTAATCTAAAAATAAAACCCACCCAACGGGTTTGACATAATACTTAGTAGTAGTTTGCTTAAGCATCCCACTTGCTAGCTTTACCTCTTGCTTGTGTAAAAATTGTGTAATCTATCGTTAAAGGGACACTTTACTGTATAATTGTTTTCCCATTGACTTATGACTTATTTTAATAATTGTGAGGTACAGCATGTATGAGAAATTACTCGTTAAGATTTATTTTTGTATTTGAAAAAGCATTTTTTCTCATTGAAACCTCAACCTCAAGAACATACCCAGTTAACAGGGTATGAAACCCAAAATGTTTATTTCATGATTCCGATAGAGAATACAATTTAAAAAAAGATTACAACTTAGTTCTGTAACAAAATTGTATTTGTGTTTTTTTGGTGTACTTTGTTGAAAATAAGGTAGGTAGGTTCAGGAGTGTGCATATGTTTGCATTACTATAGGGCAGCAGTTTTGCAAAAATTTTATTAGGGCAGTAGTATTTCCTGCCATGTTGTGTTCAAGACACGTGTACATTACCTACCTAGGGCCTAGATTTAGAGTTCGGCGTTATCCGTAAAAACCAGCGTTAGAGGCTCCTAACGCGGGTTTCTTACGCACTCCGGTATTTAGAGTTTATTTACCGCCACTCAAAATACACCTAACGCTCACCTTTCTACCGCCACCTCAGACCCAGTAGTAAACATATACCGCAAAAAAAAACATCCACGAATCACAAAACAAATATTACACAAAGTACACTTACACTCATACAAACACAACACTATCTTTATTTTTCTTATTTTTTTTTTTTTCATTAAAATACAAAGGATTAAAGTTGCGAGATCTCGGGTGTTTGAAAAAAATCCACACAAATCCATTTTCCCATTGACTTACATAGACACACGGGAAAAGACCCTCATATACCTACATCTAACTAATAACATTATCACAAACATACACTCATCGATGCATACAAACAATATACACCACATGACATACACAAAATTTTTATTTATTACAAAAAGAACACGATTTAGCGACTTTTTCACACAAGATCATGACGTCACTCACTTTACGAGGAAAACCAGTCTTAGAAAAAAAAAAGAGAAATATTTGGAGCCTCCATTGACTTCTATTGGGAAGACGTGCTCGTGCACGCGAAACCCTCATTTCCCTAACGCACGCAAATAGCGTAGACTGAAAAACTCCAAATACCAGCGCTAGAAAATACATGATTTCATGCGTTAGACCTAGCGATGATAAATAGATCAAGAAATGACTATTTCCCTATGGTGGACTTATGGTTTTTAATATTAAATATTCACCACACCATAAATATTTTTAACACTTTTAGATTACATCAACTAAAAATCCCCATCACTAGTAACACATTATTATTTCAATAAAATTACATTTACAATTAAAATAAAATTCAATACACATTTCTGGATTCACAAACACTACACAATGGGAAACATCTCTCATTTACCTTTATTATTGCATTTCAGTTATTCAACTCATATGCTTGCAGCAACTGCATATCTACATAGGCTTAACACATAATCACTCATGGATGCACATACATTACGTTTAACATTCACTCATACATGTGCATTCAAATGATGGGGGACAAACACATTACATTCTCTACAGGAATCACAAAACACAACATATGTATTTGACTGTACTTGTAACATCATGATTCCATCACCAGAAACCATTAGGAATTACGTACAAGAAGAACATCATTACACCAGATTACAGATGTCACTTTATGGGAAGGAACAACAATGCCAGACCGCTATATACAAGTCAGCATATGTGGGACACAATCACAATATATACGTACTACATGTACATAACACGTATCCCCCATCACGCAACCACAAAGCACACATTTATATTTTATTCAGCACACAATAACAATGTAGCACAATACAACAACACAATGAGGATTTCACAACTACATAGGCAGGTTAATAATATCATGACGTCATTACAAGATTCAACCATACACATCACAGATTCACCACTGTACCGCCCCTTTAGGAACTTTAACACTCAATACTACAATACAACATATACGTAAACCACACTTTTGAACAGCATTATTATGGAGATTTCAATGGGACAATTAAGAAATATTGTCAGATCGCAAATCAATTATATATACAATACTACAGATGGCAGCCGGAAGTTATTCAGTATTCGTGCAATTTTTATGGGACGCATACAATATTGTCAGATATAAAATCACTTATATATACAATACTACAGATGACAGCCGGAAGTTATTCAGTATTAGTGCCATTTGAATGGGACGCATACAATATTGTCAGATATAAAATCACTTATATATACAATACTACAGATGACAGCCGGAAGTTATTCAGTATTAGTGCCATTTGAATGGGACGCATACAATATTGTTAGATATAAAATCACTTATATATACAATACTACAGATGACAGCCGGAAGTTATTCAGTATTAGTGCCATTTGAAAGGGACGCATACAATATTGACAGCTCGGCAATCACTTATATACACAATACTACAGATGACAGCCGGAAGTTATTCAGTATTAGTGCGATTTGAAAGGGACGCATACAATATTGACAGCTCGGCAATCACTTATATATACAATACTACAGATGACAGCCGGAAGTTATTCAGTATTAGTGCGATTTGAAAGGGACGCATACAATATTGACAGCTCGGCAATCACTTATATATACAATACTACAGATGGCAGACGGGAAGTTCGGAATTATTATTGCGATTTAAAAGGGACGCATACAATATTGACAGCTCGGCAATCACTTATATATACAATACTACAGATGGCAGCCGGAAGTTATTCAGCATTAGTGCAATTTTAAAGGGACGCATACAATATTGACAGATCGACAATCACTTATATATACAATACTACAGATGGCAGACGGGAAGTTCGGAATTATTATTGCGATTTTAAAGGGACGCATACAATATTGACATCTCGGCAATCACTTATATATTCAATACTACAGATGGCAGATGTTACTTTATCGTTTACAAACAATATTGCATCAACATTGATCGATCACATTCTATGCACATTATACACAACTATGCACTTTCATTCATGTTAGCCTGGACGTGTGCTTGTTACTATAAGATCGCGTTTAAGAAATATTGATTACGCATATGATCAAACATTACAAACATGCACTGTATGTGTGATATTTGACACTTTCACATTGAGAATCATTGTTTGAAACTAACATTTCAGCAAACAACAAATAAACGCCCACTGTGAAAGCATTCGCGCCGCTCACATACAAACAAGTGAATACAATCAGCAATCATTACAAACTCACTACCATTGGACTAATTGTACTATAAATCCCCCAAACAACATGGCCAATGCATCACTTGTGATCCACATCAGATCAAGTGCATACCTTGTTACGCTGTTTTGAAAGATGGATGACGATGACATGGTAGACGCTGCTGGTGGTGCTATTGGCGAACTAGCTGTTGGTCGAATCAGGCAGCCTCGGCGGCTCAGACCGAGACGAAGGGGTCGTCTGGTTCGAGGTCCTCGTGTCTACAGGGTGAGACCCACCTTGGAAAACATGAGTGACTTTGAGGTTTTTGATAAGTATCGGCTCGATCGCGAACAGCTCATTGGCCTTTACGAGCTTCTTAAACCTCATTTGGAGCCACGTATACAAATAAGGACTGCTGTTCCCCCCATGAGTAAGATGCTAAGCTGTCTATACGTCCTGGCCTCAGGGAGTTTTCAATCCGGAGAACTGTACATGCATGGCCTGGCTCAAGGTACATTCTCTGGGGTGTTTAATAACTTTCTGGACGCCATGGTACGTATCAGTAAGCAATACATAGGATTCCCACAGAATGATGGTGATTGGAGGCGCCTGAAGCGGGAATTCTTTGATATTGCTCAATTGCCCAATGTCTTGGGAGCCATTGATTGTACCCACATTGCGCTGCGTGCTCCAATTGATGACTTGCCCTTCAGAAATCGCAAACATTTTCATAGCCTCAACGTGCAGTATGTTTGTGACGCACGGATGAGGATTATGCATGTGTATGCGAATTTTGGAGGGGCTTGTCATGATGCCCGCATCCTCTCTCTGTCGTCCCTGTGGAGACAGTTTGAGGAAAGACAAATGCCCCCTGGTTATCTCGTTGGTGAGTATTTGTGCTCAACATGGTTAATTATTTTGACAATTGCCCCTGTATTTTTTAACTGTTAGCGTCATGTTCAGCTATAGGATTAAATTTAACCATTTGTTATTTACCGACGCTAATGTCTAGTTTTATTGAAAAGCAGATATGTAGCATGTCTTACCTTAAGTGTTCAGATAGAGAATGCAATGTAACCATGTAGTTAGCATTTTACACAAGGTTTGGTTTAGTCAAAATACGCATATGTAGCATGTCTTAGATGAAATGGCAAGATATTATCTCATGCAATTTAACCGTGTCCTTGTCTTTTTCCGCTAATGTCTAGTTTTATTGAAATGCAGATATGTAGCATGTCTTACCTTAAGTGTTCAGATAGAGAATGCAATGTAACCATGTAGTTAGCATTTTACACAAGGTTTGGTTTAGGAGAAATACGCATATGTAGCATGTCTTAGATGAAATGGCAAGATATTATCTCATGCAATTTAACCCTGTCCTTGTCTTTTTCCGCTAATGTCTAGTTTTATTGAAATGCAGATATGTAGCATGTCTTACCTTAAGTGTTCAGATAGAGAATGCAATGTAACCATGTAGTTAGCATTTTACACAAGGTTTGGTTTAGTCAAAATACGCATATGTAGCATGTCTTAGATGAAATGGCAAGATATTATCTCATGCAATTTAACCCTGTCCTTGTCTTTTTCCGCTAATGTCTAGTTTTATTGAAATGCAGATATGTAGCATGTCTTACCTTAAGTGTTCAGATAGAGAATGCAATGTAACCATGTAGTTAGCATTTTACACAAGGTTTGGTTTAGGAGAAATACGCATATGTAGCATGTCTTAGATGAAATGGCAAGATATTATCTCATGCAATTTAACCCTGTCCTTGTCTTTTTCCGCTAATGTCTAGTTTTATTGAAATGCAGATATGTAGCATGTCTTACCTTAAGTGTTCAGATAGAGAATGCAATGTAACCATGTAGTTAGCATTTTACACAAGGTTTGGTTTAGGAGAAATACGCATATGTAGCATGTCTTAGATGAAATGGCAAGATATTATCTCATGCAATTTAACCCTGTCCTTGTCTTTTTCCGCTAATGTCTAGTTTTATTGAAATGCAGATATGTAGCATGTCTTACCTTAAGTGTTCAGATAGAGAATGCAATGTAACCATGTAGTTAGCATTTTACACAAGGTTTGGTTTAGGAGAAATACGCATATGTAGCATGTCTTAGATGAAATGGCAAGATATTATCTCATGCAATTTAACCCTGTCCTTGTCTTTTTCCGCTAATGTCTAGTTTTATTGAAATGCAGATATGTAGCATGTCTTACCTTAAGTGTTCAGATAGAGAATGCAATGTAACCATGTAGTTAGCATTTTACACAAGGTTTGGTTTAGTCAAAATACGCATATGTAGCATGTCTTAGATGAAATGGCAAGATATTATCTCATGCAATTTAACCCTGTCCTTGTCTTTTTCCGCTAATGTCTAGTTTTATTGAAATGCAGATATGTAGCATGTCTTACCTTAAGTGTTCAGATAGAGAATGCAATGTAACCATGTAGTTAGCATTTTACACAAGGTTTGGTTTAGGAGAAATACGCATATGTAGCATGTCTTAGATGAAATGGCAAGATATTATCTCATGCAATTTAACCCTGTCCTTGTCTTTTTCCGCTAATGTCTAGTTTTATTGAAATGCAGATATGTAGCATGTCTTACCTTAAGTGTTCAGATAGAGAATGCAATGTAACCATGTAGTTAGCATTTTACCCAAGGTTTGGTTTAGGAGAAATACGCATATGTAGCATGTCTTAGATGAAATGGCAAGATATTATCTCATGCAATTTAACCCTGTCCTTGTCTTTTTCCGCTAATGTCTAGTTTTATTGAAATGCAGATATGTAGCATGTCTTACCTTAAGTGTTCAGATAGAGAATGCAATGTAACCATGTAGTTAGCATTTTACACAAGGTTTGGTTTAGGAGAAATACGCATATGTAGCATGTCTTAGATGAAATGGCAAGATATTATCTCATGCAATTTAACCCTGTCCTTGTCTTTTTCCGCTAATGTCTAGTTTTATTGAAATGCAGATATGTAGCATGTCTTACCTTAAGTGTTCAGATAGAGAATGCAATGTAACCATGTAGTTAGCATTTTACACAAGGTTTGGTTTAGGAGAAATACGCATATGTAGCATGTCTTAGATGAAATGGCAAGATATTATCTCATGCAATTTAACCCTGTCATTGTCTATTTCTGGTAATGTCTATTTTTATTGAAATGCAGATATGTAGCATGTCTTACCTTAAGTGTTCAGATAGAGAATGCAATGTAACCATGTAGTTAGCATTTTACACAAGGTTTGGTTTAGGAGAAATACGCATATGTAGCATGTCTTAGATGAAATGCCAAGATACAGATTTATATATAAATTTATTTTTTTTATTTTATCTTTCTGACAACTTTTAATATGGATTATGGTTTTTAACAAATATATTTATACAACAATATACTAGTTTAAGTATTCTGTTTGAATTATGTTCTGTTCTAAATTTATAGGTGATTCTGGGTACATGAGCCGGCCTTGGCTCATTACCCCCTTGCGTAGCCCAACTGATGTGTCTGAGGAGCGCTACAATAGGGCTCATAAGAGAACCAGGGCGGTGGTTGAAAGGATGTTCGGGCTCCTGAAGATGAGATTCAGGTGCCTGGACCGTTCTGGAGGAGCACTCCAGTACAACCCAAAGAAGGTGGCTAAGATCGTTGTAGCCTGTAGCGTCCTGCATAATATTGCACAGCGGGCTGGGATGCTGCAGGCCGTCCCGGTGGACAGAGACCTCCTCAGAGATGAGGAGGATGATCCTGTTCTAGAGGGGGAATTCCAGGACGAGGGACTTGATGTCAGAGCAGACGTCATCAACCGCCACTTTAGACGGTAAATAATAGAAGTTACACTGGAGTATTTTCAATAGATGTGAACTCTAGGGAAATGACAAGTAGAGAATTGTGCAAACATGTTAGTATTGATCAAATGTTAGAATAATCTTTATTTCTCATAATATAGGTGATGCTCTGGGCATTGGGTCCTATAGCGAGTCTTTGCCACCTGGTTTTTAAAGAGGACATCAGATGGTAAGTAGAAATGTATGGACTGTTGCTGGCATGATTTGTACACAAATACATCATATGGCATACATTTTAAAAAATATAACTTTGTTTACACATTACTTAAAATGTACATAATCAGAAAGGGATACTCTAGAATGACTATGGTTCAATGTCACACAGAGGTTTGTTCTGCTCAATATGACTCATCTTCACACTTGATAGAAAATAACACAGGTTCATACACAGGCTTAGTAAGCTAGTGATAGATATTTATTATGAAATGGGGGGTGGGAGAGGGGTACAGAACTTATTCACACACTTGTATGAAATCTTTATATATAATTTCTTACATTAGGGAGATGACTTAATCTAAAGACTGAAAGGGAACAATTTGAAGCCTGACAGTGAAGATTTCCAAGACTGACAGTGGGGAAAAAGCCAAGATTGAAATTGAAGTATACCAATGGGATCATGTCTGGCATTATATTTCAATTCTGCTGACCTTGAAAACCATACAAATACATGTTCACATGGTAAGTGCAAACTATTTGATAGAATAAGGCTGTGGAGACATCCTATTGGAGACACTTAGATGATTTTCTATTTTGTAGATGGTATTTCCCAGTCCTCTATTTAATGAACTGATGAATAATACACCTATTGAAGATCAACTGTTTACCCCTGAATTGACTTTCAAAGACCATGCATTGTCCAGGTTGGTGTACCAATGCATGCTAGTGAAGACTGTAGAATATTAGTAGCTTACATACATTAGTCATATTTAGTTCTTTATTAGATATTTAGGGATCACAATCAGACACTTAGATGATTGTACTTTTTTAGATGGTATTTCCCAGTCCTCTATTTAATGAACTGATGAATAAGACACCTATTGAAGATCAACTGTTTACCCCTGAATTGACTTTCAAAGACCATGCATTGTCCAGGTTGGTGTACCAATGCATGCTAGTGAAGACTGTAGAATATTAGTAGCTTACATACATTAGTCATATTTAGTTCTTTATTAGATATTTAGGGATCACAATCAGACACTTAGATGATTGTACTTTTTTAGATGGTATTTCCCAGTCCTCTATTTAATGAACTGATGAATAAGACACCTATTGAAGATCAACTGTTTACCCCTGAATTGACTTTCAAAGACCATGCATTGTCCAGGTTGGTGTACCAATGCATGCTAGTGAAGACTGTAGAATATTAGTAGCTTACATACATTAGTCATATTTAGTTCTTAATTAGATATTTAGGGATCACAATCAGACACTTAGATGATTGTACTTTTTTAGATGTGATTTCCCAGTCCTCTATTTAATGAACTGATGAATAAGACACCTATTGAAGATCAACTGTTTACCCCTGAATTGACTTTCAAAGACCATGCATTGTCCAGGTTGGTGTACCAATGCATGCTAGTGAAGACTGTAGACTATTAGTAGCTTACATACATTAGTCATATTTAGTTCATAATTAGATATTTAGGGATCACAATCAGAAAAAGGAATACATATTATAGTTGATATAGAGGTATTTGAATGGACATGAAATATTACATTTATGTTCAGCATACATATATTGTTTACATGTGATATACATTATTATGTATAATTTTAATTTTTGATATTTAAATATAATTTTTAATCAACAATATAATGGTGTATGTATTTCATTAATTTAAAATCAATGTAATGATTATCTTTAAAAAATGTTGATCAAAGTTAGAGCATAGACACCATATGATTTTAAATGTATTTTATGAATATTTTACAACGTGTGTATTAACTTTGTTCCATTTTTATTATTTGTCATTTCAGATTGGCATCTGATGACTTCCTGGAATATTTAATTTTTTTAAATTAAATATATGTTTATTTTTAACAGATTCTAATATATATCAATATAATCTGTAAATAAATAAAACTTGGACTCCCATGACTGGTAGTTGGCTATTTGACAAGCACATGCATAAGAGAAAATAATGCATTAATAGTAGAAAATAAAAATCTTCAGAGAATATTAAAATATATCTTTTAACATTAATTGGGGAGTCAGATTCTTCAATGCTTTTATATTTAAAATGTATATATTAAAAATATTTAGGATATGTATTAATATTATGATTGTTTTAACTTTTAATAAGGTGAAGTGGTTCAATTACATGAAAGTGACAGTGTTGTTGAATGTAAAAAGAATTGTATAAGATCATGTATCTTCCTTAGGTATCTCAAAACATTATTAGAAAATATTTTACAATTATTACATTTATAAATGGTAGGTCATTTAACTTTATATTTTTACAAAATTAGTTATTGGATGCCAGGTTAATCTATGTAATTTTCTAGTGGAGTCATTTAACTATACTTAGTAATATTATGTATTTATTACAATCTTACCTCTTGGGTTAGACATCAAATATCTATATAGAATGTAATTTCCCCTTTAGTTTATTTTGTCAATCTTAAATCAAAATACAATATGTTTGTGTCCTTAAAGGGGTCATTCAAAATGTATATTTTGTATACATTGTAACAAATATCATACAAGAATTTAAACATATTTAGAATGTACTATAGAATTACATTCAGTCTTTAAATATACTTGTTAAAATACAAATAAATGCACATATCTTAGTCAATGATATAAGGCATCTATATGCAAACAACAATCAGCATCAAAATAGCCTATGTAGAGATGTATTTAATCCACGAATATATATATAATTACAATATAATGATTGAATAACAAAACATATTAAGTTGGTCAAATATAAGATTATTATACAAAATGCATACATAACATATAGCTTAATGTCCCTCTAAGCTGAAGGCTAAAAAAGACATCATTTAATAAATATATTTCAGTCAGTGTGTAAAACAATCTAGAAGTTCATCTAAATTTGCTTTACTCATATGTTAGACTCATTTAGCAAAATGAAGGTGCCTAGGTTTATGATATATTAAGCATTATTGTTAAATGTATATTTAAAGGGACATGAAATCAAAATATACTTAAAGGTAGCCATTTAAAAAAACAATGATTTATACATTCTGAATGAGTATTCTATTTTAATCAACTTTAAAACTTGTCTCATATTATGAATGCTCATTGTGATGTTGCTATCATTACTTTAGAAATAAGGCAGTAAATAGCTAATTTATTTGCTTCAGTACTCTGGACAGAACTTGATTGTTTGGAATAATTGATGCAACAATCGTCAAGGACAACCCAGGTTTTTATTAAACAATTGTCCGTAATATAAAATATCATTATTGATTTGCAAAGAAACATAACAAGATAACTTAACATTTGATAATCGTATTAAATAATAAAGTTGATTAACATTTCATGCTCAATCACCAATGGTAAATTTGTTTGGACAGTGTCCCTTTAAGAGATTTAAAGAGTGTATTTACTTCTCTTCCTATCTTGACATACTTTGCTTGAAAAGCATATCGAGATAGGCTCAGTAGATGAAGATTGGTGGATGCACAGAGATGCCTTATGTGATTGTCTCAACCATGTGCATTTAAATTTCTTCTGTTGAGGATATATAAATACTAAGAGAAAATGATTTACAGTTTAAAGTCTAAACAATCTTCTATCTCTACAGATCATTTGATACAATTGTTTGTTTGTAATGTCTCTTTAAAACTAAATACGCCATTGCACAATAACATATATGAGCACTTCAGAGAAATACAAGCTCGAGGTTTATTTGCGAATAACAAAGCTGTAGTTTAACATTTATAAACAGATTATCCAAGTTACTGACATTCTAAGCGGAATTTTAACATTAATAAATATTGCGTGGGAAACGCATCTTCAAACACCAGATTAGCATATTTAAACATTAGTGTAATGTCACGCAATAGCACACAATCAATGTGCATTATAAATACATTTAATAGAGCAATGTCAATACTTCACAATCAATTTATTTAAAGAACAATAAAGACATACAATATTAAATGTGTATTTGTATTAAAGAAACAGACCGTTATTAAACCGAGAAATGTCTACAACATTAATAATGTGACAGGATTAGATTTTAAACAGTATTTAATCATTAATATTTCACGGATCCCGGATATTAAATCTGCGTCACACATATCCGCATGACAGGCCCATGAGTTACAAATAAGTCTACATGAAAAATGAAGTTACAGCACCACCAAGCGGTATGTGTAAGGAAGTTACTAAGATATGAAACATTAAGGAACGGCCAATCAGAGTTCATCACACAAACACAACTTGAGTCAGGATGGTCTCACAGACATTATAACAATATTTCAAACTTTTATCCAATCAGATGTACAGATAAATTGTCCCATGGTGCATCTCATGTTTACTTCACCATATAAAAGTCCATTACACGTTGCCATCTTTGTCAGTTCTCTAATGCCTGCAGGCAGTTTATATTATTATAATATATTTATTGGACAACCCAGCAGGCATGTCAGTTCCCAGGTTCACCAAGGAGGAGAGCGCTGCACTGGTCCACGCCGTCAAGGACTTTTATCCCCAGCTGTTTGGGAACAAGAGGAGCTCGACAGATGCGCCTGTTAAGAAGGCCCTCTGGGAGTCTATCACCAATGCGGTTAGATTGGTGTGTGACGTCCAGAGGACCCAGGATCAGATCATGAGGAGATTCGGAGATATGAGGTTGCGTTTATCGAAAAAAGTCAACCTCATAAGGGACTGGGTACAAGCCCGTAAAAGAGGGGGCCAAAGAAAGGCCCCGCGGAAACTGTACCTACTCCCTTATGAGGTGACTTTATGCGAGCTCCTCAATCTCTGGGTCCCCAAAAGATTTAGATCCTCGCCATCCTCGGCCTCCTCTTCTTCCCTCCCAGCTGCGGGATCTCAAAGTCCTGACGCGGGGGACAGGGCAGATGCTTCTCCGTCCGGTGGCCTGGGAGGAGCCGATAGAGAATCTGAACCAGGTAATTATCCAACTTCATATAATATTTATAATTTTATAAATCAAAAATGTGTATTTAGTCAGATACTAAACCTATACAGATCTCACAACATACACTACATATGATGTTTAGATATCTGATTTTAGATTATTGACACATGAAATAGGAATGATGTTTCTTGCGCTCTACAGAATATGCATCACAGAGCGGAAATGTAATTTCGCATCCACGTTAACATGGGTTTGCGGAAAGTGGCATTGCTTTATACATGTTGTTCAAATGACGGATGCGTAATTCCGCTTGGAATCATTGCGCAATGATCGCGAAAATGGCATTTCTCATCCACGTTAACATGGGTTTGCGGAAAGTGGCATTGCTTTATACATGTTGTTCAAATGACGGATGCGTAATTCCGCTTGGAATCATTGCGCAATGATCGCGAAAATGGCATTTCTCATCCACGTTAACATGGGTTTGCGGAAAGTGGCATTGCTTTATACATGTTGTTAAAAATTAAATGGAAATTCTTAGATTAGTGAAGAATACAGTATTCTTATTTTAAATATTATATCTAATAAAAAACGAATAATACTAATAAATTATAACATATGGCCATCAATTGATGATTATGTAATAACAAGCAGATATTCTTAAAGATACAGTAAACAACACAACTGATTGAAAATAAGAGTCCAGGATATATTTATCATTAATTTAATTGCGGAAACTATTAACTCATGGGACTACCAAAGGATTAATATTTTTCTATTGATTTGATATTAATGTAAATATTTTAAACATGGCATGATTAGTATTAATGATATGCAATCCTCATTTAATATATTACAGATATGGATGTGGCTGCTGGATCCTCAAGCCAGGGCTTGTCACAGTATGGTATGTCTCATTTTAATTGACATTTGTCTTAGAAACATGGAATGAACATTACATACTAAATACACATTGTTCAATATTTATATGTAATGTCTATTTAATAGATGAAAATTATATAATTATTCGGATATCCTTAAATAACATATTTGATTTTAATTGCATGCTCAATACCATTCATTACATCAACATATGGAGTAGATAATTCATTAACAAACAACAACATTGTGGAATCTATTTAATTTTAGATTAAAGGGATACTGAGCTACAATTATTAATATTGTCTTTCACATACAGTATGCAATATTAATAAACATAAAATATAATACTATCATCATATGTGACATATTCTATTTCTAAATGTAGTTTAAAATAAAGAAAGTACGTTTATGTGCATCTAAATATTTGTTGACCAACCTGGGTTTATATTGATGATTGGTGGATACCTTCAACAAACAATATTTATTGAATCCAATATTCCTTATCTGCCTTTAAGATTAATATCGAACAACATTCTAATTATAATAGGAGTCAATGTTAAATCATTTTTTACATTTTGAACATAGAAATCAATTATTTAAATTAATCATGTCAGTGTCCCTTTAAGACAAAATAGATTCATTCATCTTTACATTATTTTTATTAAAAACTATTGATATATAAATCTAATTATCTGTTGGAGTTACTTTATAGATATCTGCATACTCTAACAGCACCATGATTACATATTTGTAATAATCAAGTTTGTTATGTATTGTGATAAATATGTGTTGTGTCCTAAACAAGATTACTGTACATTGAAAAAATGGGTCGATGTGACACATGTTTGTTTAGATTTGTCAACAGATGCTCCTCAATATGTGGTTTGTGTGTATTCTTGTAACTTCTTAAGGACATATGACGGAATAATTCCGTCATAAAACAATTGAGCTAAGTGAAAGCTGTGTCCTTAAAGGGTTAAGAACATTGATCATTGGGTATATTTAGATATGCAATAGCAGCATCTGAGATGAATTTGATGTCTAATGTAGTCTGACATTAAACATATGTTCAATACAGATATGTTTACAGAATCCCCTTGATTCAATCAAGCATTTTCTGGTGTAATGACTGCTCTATTCTTCACAATTTAAAGTTGATTAATGTTAAAATTCTAGACAGATGTGATTTAGTGATATCCAAAATGTGTTTAATAATATATATCTATATCATTCATAGAGAGAGTTGGTGTGGGAAGCCCACAGGAATCCAGCAGTGACATAGAGCCGCCTTTGCGGTCTCCTGGTAAGTCCATTGACTCATTTATATGTAATTGAAGGTGTATTGCTAATCAATATTATGATAATGATTCCGATGAAGCATAACATTATAACAAAACATAGAATTTATCTTGTGTTTCTATATTTATTTTTTATATTGAGCGATTAATAATTTCTACTTTATTAGTCTACACATTTGTTATTCATAAGATGTCTAACATATGTTTTTTTCTATTTGTTTTTTTGACAACAGTCATCAAGTGATACACACATGAGAAATCTTAAATGTTCTATGTACTATGCTTTTATGAATTTAACATTAAGACAAACAATACATTAATATTCTGATTTATTGACAATAACAAATCTATTGTCATTTGTATGCTCCATCAAAATGATGTAAATCATAACTTTGTGTGTGTATATCTTTAATGCAACATTGATGTGCGTATTTGAGCAACAGTAACATATGTTATAATATCTGATCTTAAGGTGTACACAACATGTTATGTTTTACAGAGATTGATGTCACATGTGGGATGGAGGAGGAAGAGGCTGCCTTGGAGTCTGATGGTATGTGAAATATATCTATCATGTTTCCAACATGTTTCTTAGTTTTAAATCATTTTATTGAAGACATTCAAAGTCTACAGCTTTTTCACTTTAAAAAGGAATATTATTTGTCTGTTCAAATACACTACTGCCCCCTTTCTATATCAGGCAGCATGAAAATCTGCTTGTATATATTTTTTTAAGAATATATAATTCATGCCATCATTATGTCACATGCATATTCCATGCCAAAACACAATAATAAGTTTCACATTGTACAGACAGTCATTGAGATTCATCTGAGTGCCTATATAGATACCATATCCTCATTTCAGAATAGTTTACAGATTCAAACACACTTCGAAGTATATTGAAAACATAATCAATTTGAAATGCGTTGATTTGATGTCAGGATGTATGAGATGTTAATATATTTTCTTTACATTTTCAGATGGATCCACCACTTCTGGTCATCTGGATTCCGCCCCTGCCCAGTCACAGACCCCTCCCCGTGCACACACCCCTGACCATGGCCACACCTCTGCACACACCCAGAGCACTTCCCATCACCAAACTCATGTCCATGCCCCGACCACTGCCAGCCCTTCCCATATTTCATATCCTGTCCCTCCCAAAAAACGCCCATACACCCCCCTTCGCCGCTCTCCCCGTATTCTGGCCCGTACAGCTGTCCAGACCCAAACTCCCCACTCCCCAGCTGTACGGCCTACCCTGGAGCAGCAGCTCACCACTCCCCAAGCCATTCCCATCCCTCCCCAAGCCATTCCCATCCCTCCCCAAGCCATTCCCATCCCTCCCCAAGCCAATCCCATCCCTCACCCCTGTTTAAACCTTCATTGTCCTGGGTGTCAGATTGTCCTTCCCAGGCACAGCTGTAAGTATCATTCTAAATACACTTTATAAGATACTTAAAGGTACAGTGAAGTTAAATTGGTTAAATTGTGATTCAAATCCAGCATGCAATGTTAAGCCAATGTATAATAGAATACTCTTATGAATTATTCGTCATTCTCTTGATATATTTATGGAAAACAACTTATTCCTATAATTAGTTTAAACAATAAAATAAATGTGGCCATCATTTCTTTATTGTTGGATGAATGTATCCATCAACCAGCATGCACAAACAAAGTTCATCAACAAATATTGGCTTCCATAAAAACCAACATTCTTGCATTCAAAATATAGCTTGACAATTAAAACATATAATGAATATGTGTAATTTCTAAAGATTTGTCATGTCATGCTCTATCTGAATCAGTCCATTAAATATTTAGGTTCATTGTCCCTTTAATTGGATATCACTACATATACCAAACACCACTACTTGGATCCAAAATTTTATGTCCAAATGTGGATACATTATCTCTTGTCTAACCCAGTGGGAATTTAATTTCTTCTGGTTGCTATGTTTACACAGCTTGTCCTCAATGCCAAAATGTTTAAGGATAGGTGTGCCTACCACAGTCTAAATTGAATTTTTAAATTGCTGATGTAAGTACAATGTAAATCCTTTAACAAGATTTGATACACTCAAGCTGTATAAGTGGATCATCTAAAAACAATTAAAGGGGACAACATGTTTGAGTAACATGAGCCTTTAATGATTTCTGTCTGTCTGAATAACCTAATTCATGTGTAAAGAATATATGAAAAATAATTTATGTAAATAATTATTTTTCTTTATGATGACAATGTATGTATTAAAATATTTTATTTTGTTGTGTAATTATCCTTAATATTTAATTTTATTTTATTTTAGGCTGTGACTCAGCATGGCTCATGCTAGAAGGGATAGCAAGAGTAGAGCAGGCCGTGTTGAGGAACGCAGATGTCCTGAGAGGGATGAACAACACCATGCAGGCCCAGCTCCGGATTCAGGACTTGACTCTGCGTGAAATTATGCAATTACGTTCAAGGCCTGAATCTGGAGCTGGACATGCACAGGACAATGAAGATGATGACCAGTAAGTGGAGGATCTGGACATGCTCCATGGTGGCAGATAATAATCCTCCGTCCACATGTTGAATTAGTATTTATATTGTTGCCATTTGGCCTTTTTATCAGTTTATTGTTGTGCCTGTTGCACTCTTTTACCTTGTCATGTGTCTCCAATGAGGCTATGCTGGCCCTTGGCAACTCTCTTCATGGACTGTGATGCACTGTGTTACCTTGCCATGTGTCTCCAATGGGGCTATGCTGGCCCTTGGCAACTCTCTTCATGGACTGTGATGCACTGTGTTACCTTGCCATGTGTCTCCAATGGGGCTATGCTGGCCCTTGGCAACTCTCTTCATGGACTGTGATGCACTGTGTTACCTTGCCATGTGTCTCCAATGGGGCTATGGTGGCCCTTGGCAACTCTCTTCATGGACTGTGATGCACTGTGTTACCTTGCCATGTGTCTCCAATGGGGCTATGGTGGCCCTTGGCAACTCTCTTCATGGACTGTGATGCACTGTGTTACCTTGCCATGTGTCTCCAATGGGGCTATGCTGGCCCTTGGCAACTCTCTTCATGGACTGTGATGCACTGTGTTACCTTGCCATGTGTCTCCAATGGGGCTATGCTGGCCCTTGGCAACTCTCTTCATGGACTGTGATGCACTGTGTTACCTTGCCATGTGTCTCCAATGGGGCTATGCTGGCCCTTGGCAACTCTCTTCATGGACTGTGATGCACTGTGTTACCTTGCCATGTGTCTCCAATGGGGCTATGGTGGCCCTTGGCAACTCTCTTCATGGACTGTGATGCACTGTGTTACCTTGCCATGTGTCTCCAATGGGGCTATGGTGGCCCTTGGCAACTCTCTTCATGGACTGTGATGCACTGTGTTACCTTGCCATGTGTCTCCAATGGGGCTATGCTGGCCCTTGGCAACTCTCTTCATGGACTGTGATGCACTGTGTTACCTTGCCATGTGTCTCCAATGGGGCTATGCTGGCCCTTGGCAACTCTCTTCATGGACTGTGATGCACTGTGTTACCTTGCCATGTGTCTCCAATGGGGCTATGCTGGCCCTTGGCAACTCTCTTCATGGACTGTGATGCACTGTGTTACCTTGCCATGTGTCTCCAATGGGGCTATGCTGGCCCTTGGCAACTCTCTTCATGGACTGTGATGCACTGTGTTACCTTGCCATGTGTCTCCAATGGGGCTATGCTGGCCCTTGGCAACTCTCTTCATGGACTGTGATGCACTGTGTTACCTTGCCATGTGTCTCCAATGGGGCTATGCTGGCCCTTGGCAACTCTCTTCATGGACTGTGATGCACTGTGTTACCTTGCCATGTGTCTCCAATGGGGCTATGGTGGCCCTTGGCAACTCTCTTCATGGACTGTGATGCACTGTGTTACCTTGCCATGTGTCTCCAATGGGGCTATGGTGGCCCTTGGCAACTCTCTTCATGGACTGTGATGCACTGTGTTACCTTGCCATGTGTCTCCAATGGGGCTATGCTGGCCCTTGGCAACTCTCTTCATGGACTGTGATGCACTGTGTTACCTTGCCATGTGTCTCCAATGGGGCTATGCTGGCCCTTGGCAACTCTCTTCATGGACTGTGATGCACTGTGTTACCTTGCCATGTGTCTCCAATGGGGCTATGCTGGCCCTTGGCAACTCTCTTCATGGACTGTGATGCACTGTGTTACCTTGCCATGTGTCTCCAATGGGGCTATGCTGGCCCTTGGCAACTCTCTTCATGGACTGTGATGCACTGTGTTACCTTGCCATGTGTCTCCAATGGGGCTATGGTGGCCCTTGGCAACTCTCTTCATGGACTGTGATGCACTGTGTAACCTTGCCATGTGTCTCCAATGGGGCTATGCTGGCCCTTGGCAACTCTCTTCATGGACTGTGATGCACTGTGTTACCTTGCCATGTGTCTCCAATGGGGCTATGCTGGCCCTTGGCAACTCTCTTCATGGACTGTGATGCACTGTGTTACCTTGCCATGTGTCTCCAATGGGGCTATGCTGGCCCTTGGCAACTCTCTTCATGGACTGTGATGCACTGTGTTACCTTGCCATGTGTCTCCAATGGGGCTATGCTGGCCCTTGGCAACTCTCTTCATGGACTGTGATGCACTGTGTTACCTTGCCATGTGTCTCCAATGGGGCTATGCTGGCCCTTGGCAACTCTCTTCATGGACTGTGATGCACTGTGTTACCTTGTCATATGGCTCATATATTCCTTATTTTTACAAGATTATTTATAAACGTTGTGTATGTTTTCTTACATACTAATAAAATACATTTTATTTCAAAAATCTTTGTCCTCATTCTTCCTGTTATTTTTTGAAAGCTCTAGTTTATGTTGTTTATCCTTAAAGGGACCTAACAAATATATTTGTTATAATGAAATCATATATGTAAGACAATAGTAAATGACTTTAAGATTAACATCTCCAATGTAATCTTATTATTTGTGTTTATATTATTTTCTCTTAGCTCTATCATTGCCTGATTATGATTAGCAGAGTAATTTCTTTATATATGTATATATATTTTTGTATTTGTGTATATATGTATATTTAAATGTTCAGATCCATGTGTGTATTTATAAACTCTGCATGAATTGATGCACCTTTACCAAATGATCTGAGTATTGATACAATGATATAATCCCTGTAAAGTGTTAATTTTATTTAAATAGTATTGACTATGTGTATGCTCTTTTTAAAAACAAAATAATGTCCCTTTAAGTGATGTTGATCACTATTGTAAATGAATGTATTTCCATTTGTAAAGCGTTTTTGTCCTTTTTACAAGAACAAGGACATATAGTTTTATTAATAAACAATCTTATTGTAATGTTGACAGCACCTGTATTTCATTTTCAAATCTATATTATTGTCAAAGTGTAACCAAATCAATCTCTGTGTGTAATGCAAATAATGTAGATGATGAATATTAGTTAACTAATATGTTAACAAAATACATCTCCTCCCATATATGGCTATCGGTAGGCTGACAATAATTAAACTTGAATAAATGACACGTTTAATCAATACATGTATAACTATTGTTATTCAACAACAATCCAAACATATCTTAAAACATCAATGGCATATGTATTTCTCATGTGTATATTTTAAATGTTAAAGATATACACCATAGCTATAGTTCAAGGGACAGTCAAGTCCGAAAAGATGAATCATGATTTGGTGACATTCCTAGATAGCAATCTACACACATACTAGTTCCTAAAATATAAATACGTTTCTTAGTGATATGCCAAGATGTCACTGAGTCCTTGTATTGTCTGCGTTTTTTCAGCGATCTCGGATGCGCCATGTTGCTTAAGACGTCACCTGCCAGGCTGTCCAATGATTCCTTGTATTGACTGACGTTCTTACGTGATCAGGAATATGCCTTTTATTGGATTGCGTTTTGACGCGATCAAGGATGCGCCTTTTTTTTTTTGTGCGTTCTTACGTGATCAATAATGTGCCTTTCATTGGATGGCGTTCTTACGTGATCAAGGAAGCGCCATGTTAAGACGGAACATGTAAAGGTAAAAAAACGTGTGATTGGATTGCGTAGTCCCGCAATATTTGTGCACGTTAAAAACGTTTGTGACTGCATGCAATTTTACAAAGCTTGCGAATATGTATTATTTGCATCATGTTACATTGTTGACCCGTAGCTGATAAAGACCAACACATTCTCTTTTGCTGGATGTCTGGTTGAATCAACGAACGAAAGCAAAATGTTTTCATGCATAGGATATTTATAGGCAAGTGCAAATCTCTCCAGTCCATGTTTAATATGTTTGTCAACAATGTTCCTTTTTCTGAAAAATTACTGTTGTGTTTAATGTTGAACATATCTAATTAATAAATATGCGCTATTGTGTTTGAATAAAGTAATCAATATGCATTTATCATATGCTAAATATATGATGCCGACTTCTTCTAAATGTAATTTCGTTGTATATTTTATGAAAGGTTCATTAGACACTCACATTATAAATAAAAATATTTGATTTTGTCTCTAGTTAGATAGTCCATTGTTTAACCAATCGGTTTATTTTGTCTTGTGTTGTAATAAAATGTAAGTAATTTTCTTAATCCTCGCAAAGCCAATGAGTTTCATGTGAGTACCATCTCCAGCTTTGTCCAGTTTGTGTAAAGGGTCTTTTCATATGTTAATGATGGGGTATTGTGTTGTTTTACGGTTGTAATGGTGGTTCATCTATATTTTCAATATAGCTAACCCTATTTTATTTTCAAGTGTTTGAAGCTTTTTAATATTGATATCAGTATATGTTAATCTTGTTGTTTGTAGTAGTGTCTATTACATACAGTTATGTAAAAAATATAGGATACTGTCCCTTGAATGCAAATGTTGTTTTTTGTATCATGTATGAGATCCACATAGTTTAATCTTCAAATTTATTTTTGTTAGCATATTTCCCCCCCCCCCCACTCCTAAAAGGACTTTAAACCATATTCATTGTTAAAAAAAAATTCTTTACAATAAAATATTAACACAATAATGTCTCTTAAAGAAAATAGACTTTATTTAACACGTCAATATAAATGTTATTTAAAAATTTTTTTTTTTACAAAGTACATGTAGATATACCAACAAGCTTAAAATATGTGTTAGCATATGTAATGTTGTTAAAGGGACAGTTTAGAAAAAAAAATTTATAAACATTATTCGAAAAGTCAATTCTGTAATATCAAGGATATCAAATGTTTATCAACAATTGAACATTTGTCTGGGTTTATTTACATTTGCTCTCTAAACCTATGAGGTTGGTGTGCTCATTTCTTAAATCTTGAAGAGTGCTTGTAATCATTATACAATTTGAGCACTAGAGGGCATTTGGATAGCATTTGTATATGTAAAACCTTGTGCTCATACAGCATATTATTGACCATGTATTGATCATTGATATCTAAAATGTTGTTATGTCAGAACAACAAATAAGTGGTCATTTTTCATAGTCATAGATACAAGGGTAAGCACATAAGTCACACATGTATTTCTCCATGTTTTGTTGTTTCAAACTTTATAATGCGTAATACAGTGTTTTCTTTGTAATCAATAATTTTCTGACTGTCCCTTTAAGCTGTGTTATTGGCATTCAAACAGTAATATGCCATCATGGATAATTGTTATGGTAATTTAGTTAGCGATTCGGGAAACAGTTTGGACATCACATCACAGAAACCAATCAATATCATGAACAAGGATAGGTATGTGATGATGTGGTTTTCACACACTTATAACCCACACTCTGCAAAGAATCTTCCTCCATGGACCCGGTCCCATAGAAGTCGATTATATACAGAGTGTGGTCCACAAGTGTATGAAAACCACATCATCACATACCTATCCATTACACAAAAAAAATATTTTAAGATGGAAAAAAATACTTACTTCCTCTTCCTTCCCCTCTTCCCACGGGGCTGAGGCTCTGGGAGAGGCAACTGCCGACTCCGAAGAGTCCTCCTTGGAGCTGTTGTGGGAGGAGTGGAAGGAAGAGTACTGGGACGACCAAGGTGAGGAGTAGATGGCTGAGGAGGAGGAGAAGATGGATGAGGAGGAGAAGATGGCTGAGGAGGAGGAGGAGTAGATGGCTGAGGAGGAGGAGGAGTAGATGGCTGAGGAGGAGGATGACATGGGCCGGCAGGAGGAGATGGCCCAGCAGCAAGAGGCCCAGCAACAAGAGGCCCAGCAACAGGAGGTAGACCAGCATGCGCCTCCCGGAAAAATGTGAACATTTCCTGATGTAGATTAAACATTCTTGTTTGTCCTTCTTGTATTCTATTCAGTATATTGATTATTTCATTTTGGCCTTGAATTATTTGATTCTGCCCATCAAGTATTCTGCGTCGTCCTTCTATGTTTTCTATCCGGGAGGTACGCATCTGGTCTATGTACTCCAGTAGAACCCGCACCTCCGCTATTTCTTCTTGTTGTGCCTGTCGAACCCGTGCACGGCGGGGTGCCCGTGCACGGCGGAGTGCGGGTCTTTGAGGGACCTCGGGTTCCGCGGGTTCCGCGGGTTCAGCGGGATCCTCCTGTGCTTCCGGGGCCTCTTCATCATCTCCCGTGCGCTGTTCGTCACGGGGGGCCTCTTCCCTCCGAAGTGGGAATTCCTCACCACCACTCTCATCCCGGGGAGATGCAGGAGGCTGTGCTGCCTCGTCCCCAGACTCTGTATATAAATAAAAAAAAAAAAAAAAAAAATGTATATATTAGCATATTTGCAAATAAAGGTTTAAATGACTTAGCTTACGATACAATTACAAATGCAGAATCATTAATCCACTTTGAAATCTAACAAACAATCAATACGATTTCCGCTTTTTCTAAACCGTGTTTGTGATATCTGGTCAATGTGAATGTTTTTGCGTTTGTTTTCAGTCTGTTTAAATGCACACCTAACCTATAGCCTAGATACTGATGTAACCGCAAAGTAATAGAATGCGTGTAAACAGCGTAATAGCATTAATCTGATCCTTAACACATGAAACCCAATGTTTTATCTTTCATGATTTAGAAGCATACATTTAGTATCAACTTTCGAATGTACTTTTCTTATCTAATTAGCTTCATTCTCTGGATATTCTTTGCTGAAAAGCATATCTAAATATGCTTATAAGATGCTGATTGTTAGCTGAATATAGCTGCCTCCTGTGATTGTTTCACCGTGTGCATGGCTATTTCTTCATTAAAATATATCTCAAGAATGAATCAAATTAGGTAATATAAGTACATTTGAATGTTTTGTCAATTTGTATTCGCTACCTCAATCATGAAAGTAAATGTTTGCGTATAGTGTCCATTGAAATACATTCGTATGTGAAATTATTGTTCAATGAGCTTACCGTCAGATGAGAGTGGCAGGTTCCCGGTATCGATTCCTCCGATACCGACTACTTCCACCTCGGAGATGCTGGGCCGCAACATTTCCTCCCATCTGCAGTACTCCATTTCAAGGGCAGGGCCGCCACCGGTCCCTGCGGCATGTCGGGCCTCCAGGCTTAACTTTTTTTTAAGTTCAAGTTTACAGTCCCGGTACCGATGTTTTATAGAATCCATATCCCGGTTCCGGCCACCCACTGCATTGACTGCATTCCTAATCTCGTTCCAGAGCCTCCTCCTGTCAGTCGGGGTAGTCTTCTGGTGCTGCAGCATCCTATGCCTGGCCATATAGGCCTCTACGAGGGCCTCCTTCTCCTCCATCGTAAACCTCGCCTCCCTAGTCGCCTTGGCCTTCCCCTGTGACGATGCCCTCTGTTTCCCGGACTGTGAAGCCCTACTCTGACCGCCACTGGGCCCAGCCACTTGGTCATCTTGAACCAAGTGGCTGGGTCCACCCACCGCTTCCACCCCCGCTTCCTGCCCCCCTTCCTGCCCTGTTCCTCTCCCCCTCCCTCTACTCCCCCCTCTACCTGTCCCCTGCCTGGCCTCCATCTCCTCCCTAAACTAAACCCCAAATAATAAAACAAAAAGTGAGTGTGATGAAATGAAAGGGGGTCAAAATAAAGAACTAAAAAGACAAAAAAGGTGCTTAAAGTGTGAGGGATGTAAACAAAACAAAGAGGGTAAGGACTATTTAAATAAACGAAAAGAATAAGACTAAAAGGAGGATATGTAAACTAAATGTAACTAGGGGATGGGTATGGGATGGGTATGGGGTATGGGATAAGAGTAAATGGGATGAAAGGGAATGGGACTACAAGGAATGGGGTATGGAGTGTAGTATGAGGGGGTAGGGGGTATGGAGTGTATGTAGTGTTATTGATAAGTGTATGTATGTATTGAATGTGTTTGCGTGTAAATGTGTTAAGTGTACAGATAAATCACTCGCTCGCTAACTCACACTACTTCTAATTCTCAATAACAAACACTCCCACTAACGCTCACTAACTACCACTAACTGACGCTCACACTAACAACTATCACTAATAACTCCCACTAACTCACTCACGCTCCCACTAACAGACTCTCTCCCACTCCCACTAACTCCCACTAACTCACTGACTCTCTCACGCTAACACTACCAACTGACTCTCTCACGCTAACACTACCAACTGACTCTCTCACGCTAACACTACCAACTGACTCTCTCACGCTAACACTAACTCACTCTCAAAAAATCTCTAACTCTCTATTCTTAAATCTCAAAAGACCCACCAGCAACACAGTCAAAGAAGCCATGCTTGTGTGGTGCTTATATACCCTGTGTAAATGTTTAATGATGTCCCAATTTCCATTGAAATTAGTGTTCAGGTGTGCTTTATTAGCAATTAATATTATTGCAATGTGTATTAGGTGTGTTAATTTGCGCATGCTCATTTGGAGTTAGTATTTGTGGAATGTGTAGAATGCGATGATGTCATAGTGTTCGTTTTCGCTTTCATTGTCCAAAAGTATTCTTTTTAAATGTGAATTTGCGATGGTGTGTTCTTCGTGAAGTGTTGTATATGTATGTTTTTCATAATATATAATGATATTGAATGCGATTTTGTTTCTAGTGTATGTATATATTTTTTAATCCTTGTTGTTATTGTGCGATTTTCCGCATCTTAAAGTATATGCGTATTCCCCGTATAAATAGTATTAAAACTTCCCCCGCTTGTGAATGTGTAATGCTTGTGTGCTTTGTTGATTGATTGTTGTTGTGACATTTGCGGCGTGTTATTGTTGTGCATGATGTGGTATGCGTCATATGACCGAGCTGTGCGTATTCTCGCGAGATCGAGTGTTAGGTGAAAAAAGGCAATTTTTTGCCTTTCCCATTGATCTCTATGGGAGACTGTCTAACGCGGGCAGGATTACGCGTGTGACATACACGCGTTAGGAGCATCGTTAGATGGTCTTATCTTAACTCTAAATACCGGAGTCAAACAATGACGTGCGTTAGACATAAACACGCGTGGCGTTAACAGCCCATCTACCGCCGAACTCTAAATCTAGCCGTTGGTATGCTGTTCAACAAACAATACCATAAGAACAAAATACATTTTACAATTGTTTGCTGTGTCTGAATCAGAAAATAATATTTTTTGAATTTCTGCTCTCTTTAAATGAGCTAAGCCTGCCAGATAAGCAGAGCTCATTATTTTATTTATCTACATATACACATTGGGGCCGATTCCTCAAAGTCTGGCGGACATCGCTGAATGCCGACAGCATGCACTATTGGCATTTAACATTGCACAAGCAGTTCTGGTGAACTGCTTGTGCAATGCTGCCCCCTGCAGGGGGTGTTAATGGATTGATGTCCACAGCCTCAGAGGCAGCAGCAGACGAGTTAAGGAGCAGCGGTTAAATCGGCCCCAAAGACTTCTTTATCATCGCTTTCTCTCTCTCTCTCTCTCTCTCTCTCTCTCTCTCTCTCTCTCTTTATGTTGCTCTCTCTCTATCTCTGTCTCGTTCTCACTCTTTATGTTGCTCTCTCTCTATCTCTATCCCTCTCTCTCTCTCTCTCTCTCTCTCTCTCTCTCTCCTTCTCTTTAGCTCTCTCTTTCTCTCTCTTTATTTTGCTCTCTCTATCTATCTCCTCTCTCTCTCCTTCTATTTCTCTCTCTCTTGCTCTCTCTCTCTCTCTCTCTCTCTCTCTCTCTCTATCTATCTCCTCTCTCTTGCTCTCTCTCTCTCTTTCTCTCTCCTTTCTTTCTCTTCATTTTGCTCTCTCCTCTCTTTCTCTTTGTCTCTTTCTTTCTTTCTTTCTTTCTGTCTCTCTCTCTTTCTACTTCTCTCTCTTTTTGTTGCTCTCTCTTTCTCTCTTTCTCTTTCCCTCTTTCTCACTTTCTCTCTCTCTCTCTCTCTCTCTCTCTCTCTCTCTCTCTCTCTTTCTATCTCTGTCCCTCACTCTCTCTCACTCTCTCTCTCTCTCTCTCTCTCTCTCTCTCACGCTTTTTCAATCTCTCTCTCTTTCTCTCTCTCTCTCTTTCTCACTTTCTCTCTCTCTTTCTTTCTCTCTCTCTCTCTCTCTCTCTCTCTCTTTCTCTCTTTCTCTCTCTCGCTTTCTCTTGCTCTTTATCTCTCTCTCTCTCTCTCTCTCACTCTTTCTCAATCTCTCTATCTTTCTCTCTCTCTCTCTCTTTCCCTCTCTCTTTCTTTCTCTCTCTCTCTCTCTCTCTCTCTCTCTCTTTCTTTCTCCAGTGACTGCAAGCGGGCAAAAGCAGATATTTCAAAGGAAACAATAAAGGCAAATGAGCTATTTGTAAACAGTTATATTTAATATATTTCAGCAAATAAAAATGGATCATTGGGAACATATTTAAGGTGGAGAAAAAAAATATGCAGTTTGCCTTTTACGCAACAATCCTTTCCACGCTCGAAGAGCTGTAGTTAACAGTTTGCGCAGCAAAAAAGTTTCATGAAAATACATTACGGAGTACAGTTACACTCATATTAACACTGCCTATTAAAAATTATTTTATAAAAAATATTGCACACAAAAGTTATAAGGGCTCAAAGATATTGAGGCCCATATATCAAGCTCTGCATGGAGCTTGATGGCCGTGTTTCTGGCGAGTCTTCAGACTCATCAGAAACAGCAGTTATGAAGCAGCGGTCTAAAGACCGCTGCTCCATAACCCTGTTCGCCAGCTCTGAGCAGGTGGACAGGAATCGCCACAATTCAACCCAATCGAGTACGATCGGGTTGATTGACACCTCCCTGCTGGCGGCCAATTGCCTGCGAGTCTGCAGGGGGCGGCGTTGCACCAGCAGCTCTTGTGAGCTGCTGGTGTAATGCTGAATACGGAGAGCGTATTGCTCTCCGCATTCAGTGAGGTCTTGCGGACCTGATCCGCACTGTCGGATCAGGTCCGCAAGACCTTTGATAATTCGGCCTCATTGTATTGTATTGACATACATACACATACCTAGATAAACATGGATTTATATGTATAGAGATGTGTTTAACTATGGAGTTAATGTAAATATTTCACATTACAATCTTATGCACATTAAACAATATCTCAGAGGGATTTTCAAAGAGATATTTGCAAATAGATCTCAATACATCAATACATATCTATATATATTCATATACATATCTCGCTATAAATAGATATATCAGTCCAAAACTCTTCACATATAGAGAGAAATATTTATTTAAAAATAAATAGAACATATTCTGTTACGAAAATGGGGGAATAAGCACGCGATTTGGCTGTTTGGATTACGCGGCTTAGCATGCTCACAAAATAAGGCCTAGATTTGGAGTTTGGCGGTAGATGGGCTGTTAACGATACGCAGGCTTTTTTCTGGCCGCACCATAAAATTAACTCTGGTATCGAGAGTTCAAAAAAATGCTGCGTTAGGCTCCAAAAAAGGAGCGTAGAGCATTTTTACCGCAAATGCAACTCTCGATACCAGAGTTGCTTACGGACGCGGCCAGCCTCAAAAACGTGCTCGTGCACGATTCTCCCATAGGAAACAATGGGGCTGTTTGAGCTGAAAAAAAACCTAACACCTGCAAAAAAGCAGCGTTCAGCTCCTAACGCAGCCCCATTGTTTCCTATGGGGAAACACTTCCTACGTCTGCTCCTAACACTCTAACATGTACCCGGAGTCTAAACACCCCTAACCTTACACTTATTAACCCCTAATCTGCTGCCCCCGCTATCGCTGACCCCTGCATATTATTATTAACCCCTAATCTTCCGCTCCGTAAACCGCCGCAACTTACATTATCCCTATGTACCCCTAATCTGCTGCCCCTAACACCGCCGACCCCTATATTATATTCATTAACCCCTAACCTGCCCCCCACAACGTCGCCGCCAGCTTCTTACAATAATTAACCCCTAATCTGCCGACCGCAAAGCGCCGTCACCTACGTTATCCTTATGTACCCCTAATCTGCTGCCCCTAACACCGCCGACCCCTATATTATATTTATTAACCCCTAATCTGCCCCCCTCAACGTCGCCGACACCTGCCTACACTTATTAACCCCTAATCTGCCGAGCGGACCTGAGCGCTACTATAATAAAGTTATTAACCCCTAATCCGCCTCACTAACCCTATCATAAATAGTATTAACCCCTAATCTGCCCTCCCTAACATCGCAGACACCTAACTTCAATTATTAACCCCTAATCTGCCGACCGGAGCTCACCGCTATTCTAATAAATGTATTAACCCCTAAAGCTAAGTCTAACCCTAACACTAACACCCCCCTAAGTTAAATATAATTTTAATCTAACGAAATTAATTAACTCTTATTAAATAAATTATTCCTATTTAAAGCTAAATACTTACCTGTAAAATTAATCCTAATATAGCTACACTATAAATTATAATTATATTGTAGCTATTTTAGGATTTATATTTATTTTACAGGTAACTTTGTATTTATTTTAACCAGGTACAATAGCTATTAAATAGTTAAGAACTATTTAATAGTTACCTAGTTAAAATAATAACAAAATTACCTGTAAAATAAGTCCTAACCTAAGTTATAATTAAACCTAACACTACCCTATCAATAAATTAATTAAATAAAATACCTACAATTACCTACAATAAAACCTAACACTACACTATCAATAAATAAATTAAATACAATTTCTACAAATAACTACAATTACATAAACTAACTAAAGTACAAAAAATAAAAAAGAACTAAGTTACAAAAAATAAAATTATATTTACAAACATAAGAAAAATATTACAACAATTTTAAACTAATTACACCTACTCTAAGCCCCCTAATAAAATAACAAAGACCCCCAAAATAAAAAAATGCCCTACCCTATTCTAAATTAATAAATTTAAAAGCTCTTTTACCTTACCAGCCCTGAACAGGGCCCTTTGCGGGGCATGCCCCAAGAAATTCAGCTCTTTTGCCTGTAAAAAAAACCATACAATACCCCCCCCCAACATTACAACCCACCACCCACATACCCCTAATCTAACCCAAACCCCCCTTAAATAAGCCTAACACTAAGCCCCTGAAGATCATCCTACCTTGTCTTCACCATACCAGGTTCACCGATCGGTCCAGAAGAGCTCCTCCGATGTCCTGATCCAAGCCCAAGCGGGGGGCTGAAGAGGTCCATGATCCGGCTGAAGTCTTCATCCAAGCGGGCCAGAAGAGGTCTTCCATCCGATTGAAGTCGTCATCCAAGCGGCATCCATCCGGAGCGAAGAGGCAGCATCCTGAAGACCTCCACCGCGGAACATCCATCCTGGCCGACGACTGAACGACGAATGACGGTTCCTTTAAATGACGTCACCCAAGATGGCGTCCCTCGAATTCCGATTGGCTGATAGTATTCTATCAGCCAATCGGAATTAAGGTAGGAATATTCTGATTGGCTGATGGAATCAGCCAATCAGAATCAAGTTCAATCCGATTGGCTGATCCAATCAGCCAATCAGATTGAGCTCGCATTCTATTGGCTGATCGGAACAGCCAATAGAATGCGAGCTCAATCTGATTGGCTGATTGGATCAGCCAATCGGATTGAACTTGATTCTGATTGGCTGATTCCATCAGCCAATCAGAATATTCCTACCTTAATTCCGATTGGCTGATAGAATACTATCAGCCAATCGGAATTCGAGGGACGCTATCTTGGATGACGTCCCTTAAAGGAACCGTCATTCGTCGGGAGACGCCGGAAGAAGAGGATGGATCCGCGTCGGCTGCTTCAACATGGACCCGCTCCGCACCAGATGGAAGAAGATCGAAGATGCCGCTTGGATGAAGATGTTTGCCGGTCCGGATGTCCTCTTCTTGCCGGATAGGAGGAAGACTTTGGACCCTCTTCTGGACTTCTTCAGTGGATGTCTAGCCCCCGCTTGGGTTGGATGAAGATATCGGAGCCAGGACCGATCGGTGATACCCGGTGAGGTGAAGACAAGGTAGGAAGATCTTCAGGGGCTTAGTGTTAGGTTTATTTAAGGGGGGTTTGGGTTAGATTAGGGGTATGTGGGTGGTGGGTTGTAATGTTGGGGGGGGTATTGTATGTTTTTTTTTTACAGGCAAAAGAGCTGATTTTCTTGGGGCATGCCCCGCAAAGGGCCCTGTTCAGGGCTGGTAAGGTAAAAGAGCTTTTAAATTTATTAATTTAGAATAGGGTAGGGCATTTTTTTATTTTGGGGGTCTTTGTTATTTTATTAGGGGGCTTAGAGTAGGTGTAATTAGTTTAAAATTGTTGTAATATTTTTCTTATGTTTGTAAATATTTTTTTATTTTTTGTAACTTAGTTCTTTTTTATTTTTTGTACTTTAGTTAGTTTATGTAATTGTAGTTATTTGTAGAAATTGTATTTAATTTATTTATTGATAGTGTAGTGTTAGGTTTTATTGTAGGTAATTGTAGGTATTTTATTTAATTAATTTATTGATAGGGTAGTGTTAGGTTTAATTATAACTTAGGTTAGGACTTATTTTACAGGTAATTTTGTTATTATTTTAACTAGGTAACTATTAAATAGTTCTTAACTATTTAATAGCTATTGTACCTAGTTAAAATAATTACCAAGTTGCCTGTAAAATAAATATTAATCCTAAAATAGCTACAATGTAATTATTATTTATATTGTAGCTATATTAGGATTTTTTTTACAGGTAAGTATTTAGCTTTAAATAGGAATAATATATTTAATAAGAGTTAATTAATTTCGTTAGATTAAAATTATATTTAACTTAGGGGGGTGTTAGTGTTAGGGTTAGACTTAGCTTTAGGGGTTAATACATTTATTAGAATAGCGGTGAGCTCCGGTCGTCAGATTAGGGGTTAATAATTGAAGTTAGGTGTCGGCGATGTTAGGGAGGGCAGATTAGGGGTTAATACTATTTATGATAGGGTTAGTGAGGCGGATTAGGGGTTAATAACTTTATTATAGTAGCGCTCAGGTCCTCTCGGCAGATTAGGGGTTAATAAGTGTAGGCAGGTGTCGGCGACGTTGTGGGGGGCAGGTTAGGGGTTAATAAATATAATATAGTGGTCGGCGGTGTTAGGGGCAGCAGATTAGGGGTACATAAGGATAACGTAGGTGGCGGTCGGCAGATTAGGGGTTAAAAAATGGGTTGCGGCGATGTGGGGGGACCTCGGTTTAGGGGTGCATAGGTAGTTTATGGGTGTTAGTGTACTTTAGGGTACAGTAGTTAAGAGCCTTATGAACCGGCGTTAGCCCAGAAAGCTCTTAACTCCTGCTATTTTCCTGCGGCTGGAGTTTTGTCGTTAGAGCTCTAACGCTCACTTCAGAAACGACTCTAAATACCGGCGTTAGGAAGATCCCATTGAAAAGATAGGATACGCAATTGACGTAAGGGGATCTGCGGTATGGAAAAGTCGCGACTGAAAAGTGAGCGTTAGACCCTTTAATCACTGACTCCAAATACCGGCGGTAGCCTAAAACCAGCGTTAGGAGCCTTTAACGCTGGTTTTCACGGCTAACGCCGAACTCTAAATCTAGGCCTAAGTTATTTTGCAACTTGTAATAGCTGAGCAACCCCAAATGCGAAAAAAACATAACGCGTGCAGTGTTTTCGCAACTAATTTGTTATGCGACTTGTAATCTTGCCCTAACTAAATCATTGATAGAATGATGTATTCAGAGCAAATATTAGCCTAAGTATAATATCTACATGTAGTTTTTCATATGTCATTAGTTTTTTATATACAAATAAGGGTAACATTCTAGTGTCTATAAAGCAGTGGATGCCGCCATATTGTAACTTAGGTTTCTTTTTCTGCTAAGATCAATTAAACACAGTTATAAATGGCTTACTAGAGTGTGCAACCAGTGACTTACAGCTGTGTATGCACTTACACTTTTAACAGGAATTTTGGAAGCCCACAATATTCAGAATTAAATTACAGGAAAAGGGAATAAAATAAATAATGTATATATATATATATATATATATATATATAGGGACATGAAACCCAATTGTTTTCTTCCATGATTCAGATAAAGAATACAATATAAAAAATATTTCCAATATACTTCTAGTATCAAATTAGCTTTTTACACTTGTTATTCTTTGTTGAAGAGATATCTAGATAGGTAGCGTACACATGCCTGGAGCACTACATGACAGGAAATAGGGCTGCCATCTAGTGTTTTTGCTCATGTATAACATTGTTGCAAAACTGCTGCCATTCAGTAATGCAGACACGTGCACACTCCTGATGAATTTACAATCCTGCTTTTCAACAAAGGGTAATAAGAAAACAAAGACCATTTGCTAATAGGAGTAATTTGGAAAGTTCAACATTTTATATTAATATCTCAAAGTATTTAATGTTCTTTTAAAGTGCACAAAAAAGCAAACACCTTTTAAAATATTTGTTTTAGTGCAAACAGTATATGCTCTAATAATTTAGGACACATAATTTTTGCATTATTGACGCTAGCTACCATGGGATTGGTCACATTTCATTGCTTTTCTGACACTGTTAAGCACTTTTTGAGTTTGTACCAATCAGCGATCACAGGTTGTTCAGTAAAAATCACATTATCAACTTGCCGCTTAATTCCCATACATAGCATAATCTCTCTGCATCGCCTGCATCTCCCTTGTCTACTTATTTGCTAGTGGAAATGTCTCAATATACTGCATACATGTAGTCATTAGTCACCCACATAATGTCATGTACAGCAAAAGAGAAATGCCAGAAATGCAACATCTAGAAATGGCTTTTAGCATTAATGTTCTTAAAATATTTATATTTAGTTTATGCTCACATTTCTTAAGTTATTTTATTATGATGTTTCAGGGATGGGGAATCTTTATTATTGATTATCAATGGATTAAGTTATGCACACCAAGGTATTGGATTGCACTTCTTTAGTTGATGAGACAGATAGATAGATAGATATATAGATAGATAGATAGATAGATGGATAGATGATAGACAAACGTTTGTTTAGATAGATAAATAGATGTACAGATAGACAGACAGTCAGCCATACAGACAGACATATAGATAGACAGACATTTCTTTAGACAGACAGACGGATAGATTGATAGATAGATAGATAGATAGATGGATAGAAATAGTGTCTACACAAACGTTAGTGTCTACACAAATGAATCAAGACACTGCTGAAAATATGTGGTACTCTGCTGCCACCTACTGGTGTAAAAGTGTCAGCAAGTGATGTTGTACAACATTATTATACTCTTCAAATGATGTGGTATCCAGAACACAAAAGTAAGTCCCAGAGTCAGAGATTCTTGCCGTGGTGATGTGGTGATGTGCATCGAGTCCGATCGGGTTGATTGACACCCCCTGCTGACGGCCCATTGGCCGCGAGTCTGCAGGGGGCGGCATTGCACCAGCAGCTCTTGTGAGTTGCTGGTGCAATGCTGAATACGGAGAGCGTATTGCTCTTCAGATTCAGCGAGGTCTGGCGGACCTGATCCGCACCGTCGGATCAGGTCCGCCAGACCTTGTTAAATAGAGGCCAAAATGTTACTACATTATAACTGCAGTTCAGTGTGATCTCCGTCCCTTCACTGATTGATTCTTCCGAGGATGACTGGGTAACCTGATCTCAAGAGACATAATCTAAAAGAGAAAAAAAAAAGAATACACAGAGATGAGAACAAATAGATGACAAAACACAAGTCATGAAGAGATGGAGATAGTGCTTGTTTGGTGTGAGATATGTTAGAATAATTATAGTACTGCAATTTGATAGAAGAGAACTTTAGATTAGATAAGTGGATATCTTGATCAGCAGGAGGAATCATTTTGCAGGATTTAGAAGAAGCCAAAGTTACTTATAAATGCTGCAGATATGAAGAAACATAGATGAATGCTAATGTTCATTGCTGTAACTATAATGTAACTATAATGTTACTAAACTACAGAGAGGGGAATTCAGTTCTGAGCTGTTAAGTCACAGATACTGAAAATAAAGAGAAGAGATGCTATCATTCATTCTATATAAAAAAGAGAAATCACATGTCTAACTTTAGAGTCAGTTAATTCACAACCAGTCCTTTCAAATTCACATATACAGTGTTTATAGCCCATAGAATTATTTTTCCTAGCAACTTTAAAGGTCATTTAAAACATATTATAGCATATTAAATATAGTAACAATTGTTTATGATAAAGATCTAGTAATTAATCAGATTTCTTTGATCTGGTGGTATCTATTGTGGTTTCTATTGCTAAAAACAAAACAATGGAACAAATTCAAATTAATCCATGGCTTTGAGCAAATTTAAGTTTATAGCTCCTTAACCAATGGCAGTTACAATTACCATATAAATTTAAAATTATGTAACTATTAACTTTTGGGTACAGTCTATTGCAATATTAATTAAACTAGAACTTAGCTACTCTTTATACATATAAGACCTGTTGGCGCCGATTTTTCATTGGTCTGTCCGACATGATCAGACATCAATGAATGCCGACAGCATATGCTGTCAGCATTTGCTTTTGCAATGCCGGCCGCTATCAGGGTGTGTGTGTGGGTGCCAGAAATCAGACTGAGACGAGAAGTGCAAAAATAATCACACCTTTATTAATAGCAAAAAATTATAAAAAGTCCACAAAACAAATAATAAGCCAGGAATCAAAACCAAAGCTGGTAGTCAGACAAGCCGAGTCAGGAGCCAAATCGAATAGTCAGACGAGCCGAGTCAGGAGCCAAAGCGAGTAGTCAGACAAGCCGGAATCAGGAACAAGGAGAACAGCAGAGTCCGGAACAAGCCAGGGATCAGGAACCGGTAGGGACGTCAGACAGCCAGGTAATACACTGGAGCTCTCACAAACAGGTCTGAGACAATGCAAGGGCAAAGCATGCTGAACAAAGGTCCTTTAAATAATAAGTGATGACATCACAATTCTGAGACTGCATCCTGTCTCACACTGATGATGAACACCAGTCTAGCCATAAAAGGAAGTGCAGGAAATGAGCAGCATCACACAGTATGAACCAGAGTAGCAAGAGAGGTGAGTAAAATGGCTGCCAGCAGCACATGGCAAACAAAACAGGGAAAAACCCTGACAGTACCCTCCCCTCAACGCCCCCTCCCCTGCGGGAGGACAAAAGGCTTATTTGGGAAACGAGCATGGAAGGCATGGAGGTGGGCGGGAGCATGAACATCAGAGGAGGGTACCCATGAACGCTCCTCCAGACCGTAGCCCCTCCAGTGAACTAAATACTGTACGCGGCCCCTGGACATACGAGAGTCAATAATGCTGCTGACCTCATACTCCTCATAGTTGTCAACAAAGATAGGACAGGGACAAGGCAACACAGTGGTAAACCGATTACAAACCAATGGTTTCAAGAGGGAGACATAAAAAACATTGGAGATGTGCATTGCAGGAGGAAGGTCAAGAGTGTAGACCGCAGGATTGACCCATCGGAGTATTCGAAAAGGACCAACATAATGGGGAGACAGTTTATTGGAAGAAATACGAAGACTCATGTTGCAGGAGGACAGCCGAACTCTCTCACCAACCTGGTAGGAAGGAGCGGGCAGACGCCTACGATCGGCCTTGAACTTTTGGCGCTGCATAGAACGATGAAGGCAATCCTGAATCTGCACCCACGTGGAACGGAGTTGCCGGAGATGCTCCTCCAAAGCCGGAATACCCTGAGACATGAATGAATTGGGTAACAAGGATGGTTGAAACCCATAATTCACCATGAATGGGAATAACTTGGAGGAAGCAAGATGTTAAGGTAGGAAAAATCCTATTGGCTGATGCAATCAGCCAATAGGATTGAAGTTCAATCCAATTGGCTGATCCAATCTGCCAATAGGATTGAGCTTGCATTCTATTGGCTGTTCCAATCCGCCAATAGAATGCAAGGTCAATCCTATTGGCTGATTGTATCAGCCAATAGGATTTTTCCTACCTTAATTCCGATTGGCTTATAGGATTCTATCAGCCAATCGGAATTCAAGGGATGCCATCTTGGATGACATCATTTAAAGGACGAATCATTCAGTCGTCGGCCGTCGGATGAAGAGGATGCTCCACGTCGGATGTCTTGAAGATGGACCCGCTCTGCTCCGGAAGGATGAAGATAGAAGATGCCGCCTGGATGAAGACTTCTGCCGGTCTGGAGGTCCTCTTCTGGCCGGATAGGATGAAGACTTCGGACCCTCTGGAGGACCACTTGTGCGCGGCTGGGTGAAGACGTAGAGTAGGGTGATCTTCAAGGGGGTAGTGTTAGGTTTTTTTAAGGGGGTATTGGGTGGGTTTTAGAGTAGGGTTGGGTGTGGGTGGTGGGTTTTAATGTTGGGGCGGTATTGTATTTTTTTTTACAGGTGAAAGAGCTGATTACTTTGGGACAATGCCCCGCAAAAGGCCCTTTTAAGGGCTATTTGTAATTTAGTATAGGTTAGGGAATTTTATTATTTTGGGGGGCTTTTTTATTTTATTAGGGGGATTAATTATATTAGGTGTAATTAGTTTAAAATTCTTGTAATTCTTTTTTTGTTTTCTGTAATTTTGTGGGGTTTTTTTGTATTTAATTGTAATTAATTGTAGGTATTTTAGGTAATTAGTTTAATTATAGTGTAGTGTTAGGTGTAATTGTAACTTAGGTTAGGGTTTATTTTACAGGTAAATTTGTATTTATTTTAACTAGGAAGTTATTAAATAGTTAATAACTATTTAATAACTATTGTACCTAGTTAAAATAAATACAAAGTTGCCTGTAAAATAAGTATAAATCCTAAGATAGCTACAATGTAACTATTAGTTATATTGTAGCTATCTTATGGTTTATTTTATAGGTAAGTATTTAGTTTTAAATATAAATAATTTATTTAATTGTAGTAATTTTATTTAGATGTATTTAAATTAAATTTAAGTTAGGGGGTGTTAGGGTTAGGGTTAGACTTAGGTTTAGGGGTTAATAAATTTATTATAGTGGCGGCGACGTTGGCGGCGGCGTCAGATTAGGGGTTAATAAATTTAATATAGTTGCGGCGACATTGGGGGGGGGCAGATTAGTGGTTAATAACTATAATGTAGGTGTCGGCGATGTTGGGGGCAGTAGATTAGGGGTTCATAAGTATAATGTAGGTGGCGGTGGTGTCCGGAGCGGCAGATTAGGGGTTAATAATATAATGTAGGTGTCAGCGATAGCGGGGGCGGCAGATTAGGGGTTAATAAGTGTAAGATTAGGGGTGTTTAGATTCGGGGTTCATGTTAGGGTGTTAGGTGCAGACATAAAATGAATTTCCCTATAGGAAACAATGGGGCTGCGTTAGGAGCTGAACGCTGCTTTTTTGCAGATGTTAGTTTTTTTTTCAGCCAGCTCAGCCTCATTGTTTCCTATGGGGAAATCGTGCACAAGCACGTTTTGCCAGCTTACCGCTATCGTAAGCAATGCTGGTATTACAGTGAGATGTGGAGCTAAATTTTGCTCAACGCTCACTTTTCTGAGGCTAACGCCAGCTTAAAGAAAACTTGTAATACCAGCGTTGGTTTAAGTGAGCGGTAAGAAAAAAAGGCTTGTTAGCCCCTTACCGACAAAAACTCGTAATCTAGGCGTATGGTTGCTGTTTTACTGCTGAAATTGCCCAAAATTTTTAGCGTTAAAACAAGAAATGCAAAACTCGTAATCTAGGTGTAAGGCAGATGTTTAAGGTGTTTTAAAGTAGAATAGATATCTTGTTCCAATTTTCGTGCAATTTAATATACCCAAGTCAATATCTTTCTCATTACAACTTCTTTAAACATAAATCTAGTTAAAGGGACATTGTGCTCAAAATGTTTTACATGAAAGAACAGTTTTTAAGCATGTTTGAATTGAAACCAATGATAACAGTAATTACTTGTAGACTAGTTCTCACTTCCTGATCAGAATAACCCCCCACAGTTGTTTGTGGAAAGAGACACAGCTCTTCAAGCCTAATAAGAAAAATGCAGGGTGCATTATTTATATTTTGGCCCTGTGCTAAAAATAGCGGTCCATTGGTCCACTTTTGATGGCGTTGGGTGCACTATCCATATTGTGGCTCTGTTCTAAAAATAGCACAGAATCTGGTATTACAAGTTAAAGGTAAAATAGATTTACCTGAGAATGTTAGTGTAGCTGTCATTTACAAGTGGGGAGTTATGATAGAGGAAACCATTCATGGACTTGAGACGCAACTAAGGGTTAATTCTTGGAAGGGATGGGAATGAAAATAGTGTATGGGAGTGTATGAGGGGTGTTAGCAACAATGTTGCTGGTTTAGGAGTTGGACTTACCTGCTTGGTTAAAAGGAGGTACAGAAAGCTTCTAGTCCTCTTTCTGCTCCCTGCTGAAAATTGCTGCGGTTGTCTCTTCATGGAATGTGCACAGCATCAATCTGTTCCTCTAAAGAGGTTACGTGAGGAGTCTTTGAGTGCTTCCAGTCCGAGACCTGCAAGGGAGAGGATGAGTAGTGGGGCGTTAGAAGAGGTTATGCCTCCTACACCTGGGGCTGCCTCTGTTAGGAGTGTCCCTGGTCTATCACACCCTGGGACATCCCCCAGTAGTGTGCACAGTCTGTTTTCCCAGTCCGGTCCATTGGTAGTGATACCGGTGGTGATGCTAGTGCAGTCAGGCCAGATGGCCTGGGGTGTGCTGTGGATGCATCTCCCCCTGCCCCACTCCAATTGCAGACCCAGGATGAAAGTCCCCCCATCAGGGTAGTGACCAGTTAGAGCAGGACTCATTTCCAATAGCAGGCCTGGTGGGCCATTTTGCAGGGGCATCACTTGCTGTTGCAGTCTTGCATCAATTTATTGAGGCCATCATCAGTTCCAGTAGTCCCCTTGTGTTAGTAGGAGAGTCCGGGTTGCTGGGTGGTGCTGGCCGCATGGAGGCTGTATTACAAGATGTGTCTACTTTTAGTCCCACCCCTTTCCGACAATGTAGGTGGCCGGTCAGAATGAGGAAGATGAGCGGAGTGGATTTGCATGTCCCAGAAAGGTAAGTCGAAATGCCGGGTCCTCTAGGGACTAAGCTAGGTTGCGTGCCTGGTAAAAGGGTAAAGCCAGCTTCAGGTCTGGAACACTACAATGGGTTGCAGAAGCATCAGCATATTAGTGCACAGTAATCATTCTAATGTAAATTGTGATTGCACTCAAGTGATCGAGTTTACTTTCAACTTGTAAGCGGTAAGATCGACGAGTGCAGACCCCATAATAAACCCCTAATCCCTTGCGCACAAAAATGTAAGATCCACTCATAATCTGGCCCTTAGATTTTTAATGAAATAGGAATTCTATATACAGATATTATTATGTCATCTGCGTACACAAATATTAAAGCTTTTTGAAACTTTGAAGATGCTTGCATGCTTGAGTGTTGAACATTGAATAAAATGTAAACTTTCAAAGTATGGGAAGGAAGAAGATTATTTTTCTCCTCTCATGGGTTTAATAGAAAATTCAGGTTTGAGGGGCTTGTTTTTTGTTTCTAAGGTCTCAATTTATTAAAGAGACACTGAACCCAAATTTTTTCTTTTGTGATTCAGATAGAGCATGCAATTTTAACCCCTTAATGACCACAATGTACCCTGTATGTCACTGGTCGTTAAGGGGTTTTCCAGGACATAATAGCACAAGTTTAGCAAGAACACGCTATTAATGCCCTCCCTCCAGCTGGCTTTGTGGAATAGAGCAGTCTCAAAGCTGGTGGCAAGACCGCGCTATAAAACAATCAAGTCCCAAAAAAAGGCCAGCGACATACAGGGTACGTCGCTGGTCCTTAAGGGGTTAAGCAACTTTCTAATTGACTCCTATTATCAAATTCTCTTCATTCTCTTGGTATCTATATTTGAAATGCATGAATGTAAGTTTAAATGCCAGCCCATTTTTGGTGAATAAACTAGGTTGTTCTTGCTGATTGATGGATAAATTCACTTGTCAATAAACAAGTGCTTTCCATGGTTCTGAACCAAAAAATAGCTTAGATGCCGTTCTTTTTCAAATAAAGAAAGCAAGAGAACGAAGAAAAATTGATAATAGAAAGTTGCTTAAAACTGCATTCTCTATCTGAATCATAAAGAAAAAAATTGGGTTCAGTGTCCCTTTAAGCAGCGGATGTTGTTTCAGAGACCCATCATTTCAGGCTCGCCTGCAACGGCAGTAAAGAAGCAGCGGTCATAAGAACTCCGCTGCACCTTATCCTGTCTGCCACCTTTAGGTGGTGGATTTAAAACATCCCAATCCAATCAGGATGATTGATTGATAGCCCCTGCTAGCGACCGATTGGCCACCAGTGAGCAGGGGGCCGTATTGCACAAGCATTTCCCTATAAATACTTGTGCAATGATAAATGCAGACAGCGTATGCTGTCGGTATTTAGCGATGTCGAGCAGTTGCTCGACATCTAGTAAATCTATCTCTGTGTTATAATATTTTGTGGATACTCTTTAACAAAATAATTAAATTCAATGAAATAAAAAAAGAGTCTATAAAGCAAATTATGCAACCTTAAAATCCTACAAATCATATAACTGTAGATAATAAATGAACATAGAAGCACCACATTGCCTAGTATTGTCAGATATGCAGTGATATGGGTACAAGATGTCAAAATGCACTCACATGTAAAATAGCACCCCTGTGAGATGGTGCAAACAAAGCAGGCTGGAATCTCTCAGTCACCCAGCAGACTGGTCTCCCGTCATGTGTCAGCAACAGGATAGGAGATCTTCTGTAGATTTCTCTCCAAACTGGAGCTATGCAATGATTGGCAAATAGCACGTTATAAGATGAAACTTACATTTATTTAAAATAGTAAAACAAGCAACACGTTTCTCAGCTATTAAAAGGCTGTTTCATCACGGGAGACCAGTCTGCTGGGTGACTTAGAGATTTGAGATTAGAGACACGTGAGTGCATTCTGTTTATGTTCATGATCTACAGATTGTTGACTCCGGGATTTAGAACACATATCCTCCACAAAGAGCTGTCCGGGCCTGGATACACAATTGTGAACAGTCTCCTTTTTCACTTAATTTGTGCTTTTTAATTAAAGGGACACTGTACCCAAAAAATTTATTTCGTGATTCAGATTGAGCATAAAATTTTAACCAACTTTCTAATTTACTCCTATTATCACATTTTCTTCATTCTCTTGGTATCTTTATTTGAAATGCAAGAATGTAAGTTTAGATGCTGGCCCATTTTTGGTGAACAACCTGGGTTGTCCTTGCTGATTGGTGGATAAATCCATCCACCAATAAAAAAGTGCTGTCCAGAGTACTGAAACTAAAAAAAAGCTTAGATGCCTTCTTTTTCAAATAATGATAGCAAGAGAACGAAGAAAAATTGATAATAGGAGTAAATTAGAAAGTTGCTTAAAATTGCATGATCTTTCTGAATTACAATTTGGGTACAGTGTCCCTTTAATATTATTGATAATTTAATTGTAGGTATCTTTTTGTATTACTAGTTTGTAATTGTATTCCCTATAGATCACTTGATTACAAGTTTTTGTATATTTGATCTTGGGCGCCCCCTATCTCTTCACATTGTTAAATCATATAACTGGTTTAAGCAATTAGCAGCATTTTGAATACCTGAGTTATTTGTTTTTTGGCCTCAGAAGGGATTGTGGGGGAAAAGCACACATTTAAACAAAAGCAACAGGTGCTTAATGTCCTTTTAAGTGGCTCTTTTATTAGTTTGGAGTGATTTAGGGAATAACAGGTAGATTACGAGTTGTACGTTCGTCTTTTAACACTGAAAAAAATGGCCATTTCAGCATTTAAACAGTAACGCAGCCATTACAAGTGTTGTCGGTATAGCTGTACCGCAAGCCTTTTAGTCTGTAACGCAACGTCAGTCCCGCACTATTAAAAATTACATTTTTTCATGGGACTTCCATAGCGCTGCCATTACAAGTTTTGGGGTGAGGCTAAAAAACTTGCTTTACACCCTGTAACGACAAGATCCATACCGCCATCTGAGAGCAGTAGTTATGAGTTTTAAGCAGAAAAACTGTTACATAAAAGTCATAACTAAAGTGTCACAAAGTACACTAACACCCATAAACTAATGATTAACCCCTAAACCGAGGCCTTCCCACATCGCAAACACTATATTAAACTTATTAACTCCTAATCTGCCGCTCCCGACATCGCCGCCACTAATAAAATTTATTAACCCCTATTTCGCCGCTCCCCAACATAGTCACCACTATAATAAAGTTATTAACCCCAAAACGCCGCCCTCCCACATCGCAAACACTATTTAAATATTATTAACCCCTAATCTAGCGTCCGCCCATATCGCCCCCCACTATACTAAAGTTATTAAGCCCTACACGGCCGCCACTATAATTAACCTATTAACCACTAAACCACAAGCCCCCCACAATGAAATATACTAAATTAAACTATTAACCCCTAAACCGAAATCCCCCACATCGCAATAAACTAATTTAAACTAGTAAACCCTAAACCTAACGCCCCCCTAACTTTATATTAAAATTACAATTTCCCTATCTTAAATTAAAACTTGCCTGTCAAATTAAAAAAAAAAACTAAGCTTAAACTAATAATTAAACTAATATAACTATTAAACTAAAATTAAACTAACTACCAATTAAAGAAAACTAAAATGCACATTAAAAAATCCTAACACTACTATAAAAAATTACAAAGTATCCAATTACAAAAAATACTAAATTACAAAGAATAACAAACACTAAATTACGAAAAATAACAAACGAAATTATCATAAATAAAAAAGAATTACACCTAATCTAATAGCCCTAAAAAAAAATAAAAAAGCCCACCCAAAATAAAAAAAACTAGCCTACAATAAACTACCAATATCCCTTAAAAGGGCCTTTTGTAGGGCATTGCCCTAAGTTAAACAGTAGTGATGTCCCGAACTGTTCGCCCGCGAACGGTTCACAGCGAACATAGCTTGTTCGCGTTTGTGGGCGAACACATGGCGATGTTCGATCCGCCCCTATGTGTCATCATTGTGGAAACTTTGACCCTTTATGTCACAGCCGCCTGACACATTAGAGCCAATCAACATCAGACACTCCCTCACAGAACCTCCCAGCTACTCGGAATCCGCCATTTTAGACTCATAACGACCTTGCTTTCTTAATGAGAGGACGTGTTGTGTTTTTGCTCCTGACATTAATAGTAAAAACATAGCTAGGCTAGTGTATTTACAGTCCAGAAGGACTCCACTCATCTCTGCTGCAAGCACAGCACCCCAAAAAGCCCTTTTTAGGGCAATATTTCGTGCCGTTTTTTTTTCTTTTTTTTTTTATTAGCATTTGCTTGGCATTCAGGCTGTGTGTTTAAGGCTCACAGCATATGCTGTGACTACTGCCACCACTGATATCTGCCTAACAACATTAGTTTAAATTTAACTAACCAAAAAATGTAATTATTTTTCTAGTGTAATTTTTTTTCATTTTCTATCAGGCCAGTGTCACACAGCATATACTCTGGTTCATTGCTCTGTGCCAGACAGCAGCCACCAGTGTTAATATCCGTTTATAACATTATTTTAAATTAAAAAAAAAATATATATTTTGCTAGTGTAATCTAATTACATTTACTATCAGGCCTGTGTCTGTCAGGCTCACTCAGCATTAATATACCTCATTTTTTTCAGTCTTTTGGTTAATTGGTCTGTGCCAGGCAGCCACCCAGCACTCATATCTATTCTTCTTCACCTTAATTTTAATATATTAAAAAAAAAAGTTTAAATTTGTTTGCTAGTGTAATCTAATATAATTTTCTATCCGGCCTGTGTGTTTTGCTGACATACAGAGCCTACTGTGTTTACTTGCTGCCCTCCCTAGTCTATGAGCCACGACTCATATGTGTTTAACCTTTTTTTAATTTCCCCCCCAAAAAAATAATTTCAATAATTTTTCTAGTGTATCTAATAGTATTTTCTATCAGGCATGTGTGTATCTGACTTACAGAGCCTACTGTTTTTAATAGCTGCCCTTCCAAGGCTATCACCCATGACTCATATGTATGTGCTTAACCTTTTTCTTTAAATTTCCAAAAAAAGTCTTTAAATCATTATGCTAGTGTAATCTAATTGTATTTTCTATCAGGCCTGTGTCAAACTGTCTATCTGACTTACACAGCATACTGTTGTTAATTGCTGCCCTACGTAGCAGCCAGCCAGTGCGACCACTCATAGAGTCATATGTGCATTGCACTTCTTAACATAATTTTAATATTAAAATCTAAAATTTTAAAATATTTTGCTAGTGTAATCTAACTTAATTTTCTATCAGGCCTGTGTTTTTGTCACTTACACAGCATACTGTGTTAAATTGCTGCCCTACCTACCATCCACGACTCATATCTGCCAGCCTGTGTGCCAGGCCCAACTAGCCAATTAGTGGCACCAATCACAATTCTTGTAACAGTATATAAAAAAATAAAAATCATAATTTTTTGGACTGCAAATATTCAGTCTCCTAGTGCCATTGAATTGCATTTACCTCCTACCTGCCACTGCCAGCCTTTTGTGCCAGGCCGTCTAGCCAACTATTTACACCAATCATAATTGTTGTCACAGACAGTATAGTTACTAATTAAAATTAAAAAAAAATTGATTGTTGATCTTAATCCTCAGTTTGCTCGTGCCCTAGAATTGCACTTTTCTACTGCCTTCCAAGCCTGTGTGCCAGGCCTACTTGAAAAATATTTACACCAATCATATTTGTTGTGACAGTATTCTTAATAATTAAAATTGTTGGTAATAATTGTTGAGAATGCTCAGTTTGCTGGTGCCATTGAATAGCACTTTCCTGCTGCCTTGCAGCCTGCTGTGAGCCAGGCCCACCTAGCCAATTGTTGCCAGCAATCATATTTCTTTTAACAGTATTGCAAAAATTGTGAATCATCACTGTTTTGACTGTCAGTAATCAGTTTCCTAGTGTCCTTGAATTGCAACTACCTCCTGCCTGCCAGCCTTTTGTGCCAGGCCGTCTTGCCAACTATTTACACCAGTCATAATTTTTTGTCACAGTATAGTTACTAATTAAAATTAAAAAATTCTTGATGGTTGATGATCTTAATCCTCAGTTTGCTCGTGCCCTAGAATTGCACTTTTCTACTGCCTTCCAAGCCTGTGTGCCAGGCCTACTTGAAAAATATTTACACCAATCATATTTGTTGTCACAGTATTCTTATTAATTAAAAATTAAAATTTTTGTTAATAGTTGTTGTGAATCCTCAGTTTGCTGGTGCCAGTGAATAGCACTTTCCTCCTGCCTTGCAGCCTGCTGTGTGCCCAGCCCACCTAGCCAATTATTGCCAGCAATCATATTTCTTTTAACAGTATTGCAAAAATTGTCAATCATCACTGTTTTGACTGTCAGTAATCAGTTTCCTAGTGTCCTTGAATTGCATTTACCTCCTGCCTGCCAGCCTTTTGTGCCAGGCCGTCTTGCCAACTATTTACACCAATCATAATTGTTGTCACAGTATAGTTACTAATTAAAATTAAAAAATTCTTGATTGTTGATGATCTTAATCCTCAGTTTGCTCGTGCCCTAGAATTGCACTTTTCTACAGCCTTCCTTGCAAGACTGTGTGCCAGGCCTACTTGAAAAATATTTACACCAATCATATTTGTTGTGACAGTATTATTAATAATTAAAAATTAAAATTTTTGTTAATAGTTGTTGTGAATCCTCAGTTTGCTGGTGCCATTGAATAGCACTTTCCTCCTGCCTTGCAGCCTGCTGTGAGCCAGGCCCACCTAGCCATGTGTTGCCAGCAATCATATTTCTTTTAACAGTATTGCAAAAATTGTCAATCATCACTGTTTTGACTGTCAGTAATCAGTCTCCTAGTGTCCTTGAATTGCATCTACCTCCTGCCTGCCAGCCTTTTGTGCCAGGCCGTCTTGCCAACTATTTACACCAATCATAATTTTTGGTCACAGTATAGTTACTAATTAAAATTAAAAAAATCTTGATTGTTGATGATCTTAATCCTCAGTTTGCTCGTGCCCTAGAATTGCACTTTTCTACAGCCTTCAAAGCCTGTGTGCCAGGCCTACTTGAAAAATATTTACACCAATCATATTTTCATGCTGTTGTTTCTGTTGAGGCTCCGGGAGCCTCTTATAAAAAGGCCTAAGGATAAAGAAGTTTACTGGGTGTGTAATCTATGTTTTTTTCTATTTCACGGTTGCAAATAATGATCTGTGGGTTTCTAAAATCAATGCCTTTCCTGTAATCTATTATTCAAAAGGATGACATATGTCCTCTTTCATGCTGTTGTTTCGGTTGAGGCTCCGGGACCCTCTTATTAAAAAGGCCTGAGGATAAATAAGTGTACTGGGTGTCTAATCAATGTTTTTTTTTCTATTTCCCGGGTCATATAAATGATCTCTGGGATTCTAAAATCAATGCCTTTCCTGCAATCTATTATTCAAAAGGATGACATATGTCCTCTTTCATGCTGTTGTTTCGGTTGAGGCTCCTTGACCCTCTTATTAAAAAGGCCTGAGGAAAAATAAGTGTACTGGGTGTCTAATCAATGTTTTTTTTCTATTTCACGGTTGCAAATAATGATCTGTGGGTTTCTAAAATCAATGCCTTTCCTGTAATCTATTATTCAAAAGGATGACATATGTCCTCTTTCATGCTGTTGTTTCGGTTGAGGCTCCGGGACCCTCTTATTAAAAAGGCCTGAGGATAAATAAGTGTACTGGGTGTCTAATCAATGTTTTTTTCTATTTCCCGGGTCATATAAATGATCTCTGGAATTCTAAAATCAATGCCTTTCCTGTAATCTATTATTCAAAAGGATGACATATGTCCTCTTTCATGCTGTTGTTTTGGTTGAGGCTCCGGGACCCTCTTATTAAAAAGGCCTGAGAATAAATAAGTGTACTGGGTGTCTAATCAATTATTTTTTTCTATTTCCCGGGTCATATAAATGATCTCTGTGATTCTAAAATCAATGCCTTTCCTGTAATCTATTATTCAAAAGGATGACATATGTCCTCTTTCATGCTGTTGTTTCGGTTGAGGCTCCAGGACCCTCTTATTAAAAAGGCCTGAGGATAAATAAGTGTACTGGGTGTCTAATCAATGTTTTTTTCTATTTCCCGGGTCATATAAATGATCTCTGGGATTCTAAAATCAATGCCTTTCCTGTAATCTATTATTCAAAAGGATGACATATGTCCTCTTTCATGCTGTTGTTTCGGTTGAGGCTCCGGGACCCTCTTATTAAAAAGGCCTGAGGATAAATAAGTGTACTGGGTGCCTAATCAATGTTTTTTTCTATTTCCCGGGTCAATATAAATGATCTCTGGGATTCTAAAATCAATGCCTTTCCTGTAATCTTTTATTCAAAAGGATGACATATGTCCTCTTTCATGCTGTTGTTTTGGTTGAGGCTCCGGGACCCTCTTATTAAAAAGGCCTGAGAATAAATAAGTGTACTGGGTGTCTAATCAATGATTTTTTCTATTTCCCGGGTCATATAAATGATCTCTGGGATTCTAAAATCAATGCCTTTCCTGTAATCTATTATTCAAAAGGATGACATATGTCCTCTTTCATGCTGTTGTTTCGGTTGAGGCTCCTTGACCCTCTTATTAAAAAGGCCTGAGGAAAAATAAGTGTACTGGGTGTCTAATCAATGTTTTTTTTCTATTTCACGGTTGCAAATAATGATCTGTGGGTTTCTAAAATCAATGCCTTTCCTGTAATCTATTATTCAAAAGGATGACATATGTCCTCTTTCATGCTGTTGTTTCCGTTGAGGCTCCGGGACCCTCTTATTAAAAAGGCCTGAGGATAAATAAGTGTACTGGGTGTCTAATCAATGTTTTTTTCTATTTCCCGGGTCATATAAATGATCTCTGTGATTCTAAAATCAATGCCTTTCCTGTAATCTATTATTCAAAAGGATGACATATGTCCTCTTTCATGCTGTTGTTTCGGTTGAGGCTCCAGGACCCTCTTATTAAAAAGGCCTGAGGATAAATAAGTGTACTGGGTGTCTAATCAATGTTTTTTTCTATTTCCCGGGTCATATAAATGATCTCTGGGATTCTAAAATCAATGCCTTTCCTGTAATCTATTATTCAAAAGGATGACATATGTCCTCTTTCATGCTGTTGTTTCGGTTGAGGCTCCGGGACCCTCTTATTAAAAAGGCCTGAGGATAAATAAGTGTACTGGGTGCCTAATCAATGTTTTTTTCTATTTCCCGGGTCAATATAAATGATCTCTGGGATTCTAAAATCAATGCCTTTCCTGTAATCTATTATTCAAAAGGATGACATATGTCCTCTTTCATGCTGTTGTTTTGGTTGAGGCTCCGGGACCCTCTTATTAAAAAGGCCTGAGAATAAATAAGTGTACTGGGTGTCTAATCAATGATTTTTTCTATTTCCCGGGTCATATAAATGATCTCTGGGATTCTAAAATCAATGCCTTTCCTGTAATCTATTATTCAAAAGGATGACATATGTCCTCTTTCATGCTGTTGTTTCGGTTGAGGCTCCGGGACCCTCTTATTAAAAAGGCCTGAGGATAAATAAGTGTACTGGGTGTCTAATCAATGTTTTTTTCTATTTCCCAGGTCATATAAATGATCTCTGGGATTCTAAAATCAATGCCTTAACTGTAATCAATTGTTCACAAGGATGCCATATGTCCTCTTTCATGCTGTTGTTTCAGTTGAGGCTCCGGGAGCCTCTTATAAAAAGGCCTAAGGATAAAGAAGTGTTCTGGGTGTCCAATCAATGTTTTTTTTTATTTCACAGTTGCAAAAAAATTATCTATGGCTTTGTAAAATCTATGCCTTACCTGTCATCTATTGTTCAAAAGGATGCCATATGTCCTCTTTCCTGCTGTTGTTTTTGTTGGGGGTCCGGAACACTATTCTAAAAAGGCAGAAGGAGAACGACCTGTACTGTACTTGGTGTCCAATCATGTTTTTGTTTTCAATTTCACGGTTCATAATAAATATTGCCGTGTAACTAAAATCAATGCCATACCTGTACTCTGTTGTTCAAAAGGATGGCATATGTGGTGTTTCATTCTGTTGTGGTTGTTGAGGGTCATGGCCGTGGGACAGCGTATAAAATGGCTGAAGGAGAACAACCTGTACAGCCTTGCTCCTCTTTTTAGGCAGGCCAGCTCTTTGCATAAATGCCCACAGACTCTGTAACGCATGCCTCTTTTAGGGAGAGGTGCTGCCATAATGCAGGGTCAGAACCTCTGCCTGCAACTGTTATACTCGATTTTGCGAAAGGAAGTAACCTTACTATGGTTCCCTGCACGCACGTATTGTTGTTATATTTTGTTGAGGGTAATCATGATGGCCATGTAGACCACCACCACTGAGAGTCCTGGAAGTAACAGGGATGAGATGAAAGAGCTAAGAATAGTAGAACTTGAAACAACAGAGTTAGCCATGGGTGTTAGTGCAAAACCGCTTGGCTTTTTTTTGGCTTTGGGTGCGGCTATTCATGCAGGCCATATAGAGCTGCCACCATTCGGTGTCGTATCAGCTATTAAACTAATAAGAACAGTACTACCAAAATATAGCCAATGAAGGGCCTTAGGAAGACTGAGCCAAGGTTTGATTGTAGTATTTGGTTAGGCTAATCATGATGGCCATGTAGACCACCACCGAGAGTCCTGGAAGTAACAGGGATGATGAGATGAAAGTGCTAAGAATAGTACTGCTTGAAACAACAGAGTTAGCCATGGGTGTTAATCCAAGACCGCTTGGATTTATTTTTGTATTGGGTGCAGCTAATCATGCAGGCCATATAGAGTTGCCACCATTCGGTGTTGTATCAGCTATAAAAATAATAAGAACTGTACTATCAAAATACAGACAATGAAGGGCCTATGAAGACTGAGCAAAGGTTGGATTTTAGTATTTTGTTCGGCTAATCATGATGGCCAGGGATGAAAGTGCTAAGAATAGTACTAATTGAAACAACCGAGTTAGCCATGGGTGTTAGTCTAAGACCACTCGGCTTTTTTTGGTGTTTGGGTGCAGCTAATCATGATGGCCATGTAGACCACCCGTAACAGGGATGAAAGTGCTAAGAATAGTACTAATTGAAACAACCGAGTTAGCCATGGGTGTTAGTCTAAGACCACTCGGCTTTTTTTGGGGTTTGGGTGCAGCTAATCATGAAGGCCAGATAGACCTGCCACCATTTGGTGTTGTAACAGGTATTAAACTGCAAAGAACAGTACTACTTAACAAAACCTACTTACCATGGGTCCCAGAGCATATGTTTGGTTATTATATTTTGTAAGGGTAATCATGCAGGCCATATAGACCTCCACCGATAGGGTGAGTATGAGTAACAGCTATTAAAATGCGAAGGACATTACTAATTAACACAACATAGTTACCATGGGTCGCAGACCAAGAGCAGATGTCTTATTATTATATTTTGTATGGGTAATCATCCAGGCCGTATAGACCTCACCAAATAGGGGGAGTTACAGAGATTAAAGTTCTAAGAATGGTAGTACTTAAAACACAACCTAGTTAAAATAGGTACCAGACCGCATGTCTTATTATTATATTTTTTCAGGGTAATCAGGCAGGCCATATAGAACACCCCCGATAGGGGGGGGGGGGACAGGGATTAAAGTGCTAAGAAAAGTACTAATTAACACAAGCTAGTTGGGTCCAAGAACGCATGTTTAATTATTAGACTTTATTAGGGTAATTATATATCTAACAAATCTATCTATTTCTCTTCTATCGATTCTATCTAACTATCAATCTATGTATATCTATCTATCCTATCTATCAATCTATCTTCTGTCCGGGATGTTTTGAGACAGCGACTTTGGGAATGTTAGTTGATTTAGGCCCATTATGGCTTAAAAGCAGACTCTGCATAAACTATGTAATTTTCCATGGGAGTTTTGCCAGGGATCCCCCTCCAGCATGCGACAGTCCAGGTGTTAGTACCCTTGAAACAACTTTTCCATCACTATTGTGGCCAGAAAGAGTCCTTGTAGGTTTTAAAGTTCGCCTGCCTATTGAATTCAATACCGGAAGTTCGAGTCTGCCGTTCGCGAACCGAAAATTTTAGGTTTGTGACATCACTATTAAACAGCTCTTTTACCTGTAAAAAAACTACAAAGACCCCCAACAGTAAAACCCACCACCCAACCAACCCCCCAAAATAAAAAATAATAACACTAACAAAAACTTAAGCTACCCATTGCCCTAAAAAGGGCATTTGTATGGCCATTGCCCTTAAAAAGGCATTTAGCTCTTTTGCATTGCTCTGAAAAGGGCATTTAGCTCTTTTAAAAAAAGCCCAAACCCTAAACTAACAAAAAAACCACCCAAAAAAGGTTAAAAATCCTTACACTAACCCCCAAAGATCCACTTACAGTTGCTGAAGTCCTGCTTGAAGGATCTTCATCCCGGCGGATCCATCTTTATCCATGCGGCTCCATCTTCATCCAGACGGCTCTATCTTCATCCAGGCAGCATCTTCTATCCTAATCCTGGCGGCGTCTTCTATCTTCATCCTGGCTGCGCGGAGCTGGTCCATCCTGAAAACTTCCAGTGTGGAGCATCCTCTTCATACGGTCGCCGCCGTATACTGAATCTTCAATGCAAGGTACGCAATTCAAAATGGCGTATCTTGCATTCCTATTGGCTAATTTGATTTTGGAATGCAAATGCACTGAATCTTCAATGCAAGGGAGCCTTTTCAAAATGACGTCCCTTGTATTTCTATTGGCTGATATGATTTAGGAAATTCAATCAGCCAATAGGATGAGAGCTACTAAAATCCTATTGGCTGTTCAAAACAGCCAATAGGATTTCAGTAGCTCTCATCCTTTTGGCTGATTTGAATATCCTAAATCAAATCAGCGACACCATTTTGAAAAGGCTCCCTTGCATTGAAGATTCAGTGTACGCCAGCGACCGTATGAAGAGGATGCTCCACGCCTGATGTCTTCAGGCTGGACCCGCTCCGCGCCGCCAGAATGAAAATAGAAGATGCTGCTAGCATGAAGATAGAAGATGCAACCTGGATGAAGATGGAGCCGCCTGGATGAAGATGGAACTGCTCCTTGTAGCGGGACTTCAGCAACTGTATGTGGATCTTCGTGGGGTTAGTGTTAGGATTTTTTAATCTTTTTTTTTTTTTTTTTTAAGTTTAGGTTTGGGCTTCTCGTAAAAGAGCTAAATGCCCTTTTCAGGGCAATGCAAAAGAGCTAAATGCCCCTTTAAGGGCAATGCCCATACAAATGCCCTTTTCAGGGCAATGGGTAGATTAGGTTTTTCTAGATAGTTTTTTTTTATTTTATGGGTTTGGGGGGGGTGGGGGTTTGTAATGTTAGTGGGTCTTTGTAATTTTTTTTTCAGGTAAAAGAGCTGTTTAACTTAGGGCAATGCCCTACAAAGGGCCATTTTAAGGGCTATTGGTATTTTTTTTTTTTAAAATGGGTATTAGAATAGGAATAATTGTTATTATTTTGGATAATTTGTTATTTTGTGTAATTATTTTTGTTTTGGGGTGGGTTTTACTTTTTAGAATAGACATTTTTGGTTTTTAATGGGCAGCAAAAGAGCTGAATGCCCTTTTAAGGGCAATGCCCATACAAATGCCCTTTTCAGGGCAATGGGTATATTAGGTTTAACTTTATTTTTATTTTGTGGGTTTGGGGGATGGGGGTTTGTATACTGTTAGGGGGTGTTTGATTTTCTTTTTTAGCAAAAGAGCTGTTAACTTTAGGGTAATGCCCTACAAAAGGCCCTTTTAAGGGCCCTTGGTAGTTTATTATAGATTAGGATTTTTTATTTTGGGGTGTTTTTTTTTTTTAAACGGTATTAGAATAGAAATAATTTTTATTGTTTTGGATATTTTCGGTTGTTATTTTTTTAATGGTAGGTTTTTTTATTTTTTGTACTTTTAGTGTTTTTTATTTTTTGTAATGTTAGGTTTTAGTGTAAGGCATCTTAGGTTTTATTTCACAGGTAAGATTGTATTTATTTTACCTAGGTAGTTAGTAAATGGTTAATAACTATTTACTAACGAGTCTACCTAGTTAAAATAAATACAAACTTACCTGTGAAATAAAAATAAAACCTAAACTAGCTACAAAATAACTATTATAACACAGCGAACAATTCAGTGTGATGTGATGTGGGCAAATAAGAGCCTGGAGCTGTTACCAATCGCAACATGCAGACTAAGAAGGGTAATAAAGGAAATATATGTTGATATATATTATGCAGGTCAAGTTAGTTAGTTGTCAAGGGGCTGGCAGTAGGAAAGAGTTAATAAGTCACAAGTAATATATTCCACTCAGGCTTATGAGGCAGAGTTAAAAAACCTTTCTTTGCATACACAGAGGTCCGCAAATAGCGATAAAAAACCCCTGTTAGATAAGAGATACTCTCCTCATTATACAAGTCAAAAGCAACTTAATCGCCTATGTTACCGTGAGCTCTTCGTGGTTTCTGTGTGCCATACCACCCAAACCTTCAAACCCGTCTGTGTGTTACTCCTGATGGCTACTTTAGCTGCAGCTTTATCCTTTCACCTCGCCTGGTCACACTCTGCTCCGCTCCATGACTCGCCCTGTAACTCCTCCTCCTTGTGTGTGACGAAATTTCACCAAACAGCCCAATCTTGCTTCGGAATTGGAACACAGGAATGGAGTCCCAGTACTCCCTAGGTAATGTCAAAAAACAAACTCCCAAAAGAAATCCAAGCAAGGGAAGAGAGAGCCAATGGATGCCAGGAGTTAAAACTTCCAAATTCTTTATTAGCTCATATTAAAAAGGTAGTGAACTCCATACAAAACATATGTGAGCACAGGAAAAATGTCTGAACGGTTTCAGCCAAATAGACCTTAGTCATAGACTTAAAATTAAGTAAAAGGTGTGTAGTATTTAAAGGCTCTAAACTCCTCCTGATAGGAGGTACCATAGAAGTGCTCACTTAGTTTAACTCTCAATGGTAAGGATGTATACAATAAAACAACCTTGTTGTTCGTATGTAGTTGTGTTACATGTTGCATATATATAAAAAAAATATACCCTGTAAATTATATCAAATAATTTGTATATCATTAACAGAACAAGAAATACATGTAAACAATTACAGGCAATTTACCCTTATTATGTTAAACCAGTTACGGTAAATAACATGACAGACTTAGGATAGAACTTGTCAAAAGAATGATATAATATAAGCCAGTTACAACATTGATGTGCAAGAATTCTAGTGACCATCAGCACCCAAAGTAGTTACTAATAGAGAGTATCAAATATATATACTATAGTTACAAAAAAATTGGTTATAAACTTAGACTTAATGATGTATTGAAAGCTGACCTAATCCAATATGTATGAGGGCAAGATAATCTCAAGTCATAGTAACGAACTAACTAACACCCATTTATATATTTAGTCTATACATATTATATATTATATATTATACTACTTATTCTAGAAACAGAGGACCAGACAAGACACACAGTACATAGTTTGAAATCGGAAAATGCTATGTGATGTCAGCATGGACGGCAGAAGTATTTATCCTCTCTATGTCAAAAAATAATATAAGAACCCAGTATACATTACTACTTGGGGATAGGAGTATCAAGTATCACTACTATATTAATAATCCATCAGTAATGATGTGGGTGGGAGACAAAGAGGACATAATCGTCTCCAAATCCGATCACAAAACACCAATACTCATTGGGGGAAAGATGTATATAATAACAAATCAATAGAGTAAGAGTACAAATAAAGCATGGCCCAATAGCTGCACTTGTTGTATAACATCCATAGCACATACATCTAAAATATATTTAGGAAATTAAATAATATTGTAAGACTGACTAGAGCACACAGTTTTAGGACATATTAGATGGTGCTAGTGGATTAACAACAAATAACAATAGGGAAGGAACCTATTATAAGACCATAGTGTTAATAAACTGTCACTCTTACTTAGCGATGGGTAATAATGATGACTAATCATGTGACCACATTGAAAACCTAATAGGCAATGGTGAATGACTAAATACTATATACTATATATGTAGCTAACAGCTAAATGTCACATCTAATAATCATCTATCTATGCCAGTAATTAATAATGTTGAATTCAAAATTGAATCCAACAGGTAGCAGACAACCGAGCTTGTGTATCCAGTATATCTCTTGTCTAGAGAGCATATGGAATTTGTCGCCTCCTCTCGGGGGGTTTAACTATTTGCTTGATTGCCTGCCACCTGAAGGACCCAACATCTCCACCGTGGACTTCAAGGAAATGTTTAGACAGTGCTGACACAGCTCTGTCATTTGAAATGTAGGACAAGTGTTCTTTAATACGTTTCCCTACCTCCCTTGTAGTCCTCCCTACATATTGTCTGTGCCATGTGGTACCATGTATATCACAAACTTATTGCCGCACTTGACACATCTTTTAGTCTCAAAACATTCAGCACTGGTGGCTGAAACAAATGTAGGTTACACATTGATATGATTGCATGACCCACAGGACCTCCTACCACATTTAAATGTGCCCTTAAAATGAAGCCACAAGCTCTTACGCTCTTCGTCTTTGAGCATACTAGGTGATAAAAGGTTACCTAGGGTCAAGTTCTTTTTATAGATGAATTTACAGCCATCATTTATCACCTCACGTAGGATTTTATCTCCCCGTAGAATGAGTATATTTTTTCTAATGACGTTGCATACTTAATGATATTGATTGGAGTATGCTGTGACTAAGGTTGGTTTACTTTTAACTCCTATGGCTCCTTTTTGATTATAAAATTTATTCTTAGGACAGAACAACTGGATCCTGTCCATTTGGTGTACCTCCCAAAATGCTCTGTTTACAACTTTTTCTGGATAGTTGGGTTGGTAGGAGCGGTTCCACGTCTATGGAGATAGAAACAAATTTTCTTCACACATCATCAAATATATGAGGTTCATAGATGATTTGTTGATTATTTGGTCCTCAAGTGAGTTGCAAGCCCAGGATTCGGAATTGGTGAATTATCTTAATGAGAATGAAGTAGGTTTAAAATTTACTTTTGAGTGGCATAAGAAGGCCATTAATTATTTGGATGTCACCTTAACTGCTGATGATGAGTCTAAGAGGATCATCTCATCTCTATATAGGAAGCCCATCTCTGGAAATACTCTTTTTGCACGCCATTAGCAGCCACCCCTAACAAGTATTCAAGGGGATTGCTAAGGGTCAGTTCATGCGTTTGAAACGTAACTGCTCCCTAGAGGAGGATTTTCATAGAGAGAGTGATCTTAGAAAATGTCTTAGAAAGTTGTAAACAGAGCATTTTGGGAGGTACACCAAATGGACAGGCTCCAGTTGTTCTGTCCTAAGAATAAATTCATTAATCAAAAAGGAGCCGTAGGAGTCAAAAGTTAACCAACCTTAGTGACAGCATACTCCAATCAATATCATCAAGTATGAAACGTCATTCGAAAAAATATAGCCATTCTGCAGGGAGATAAAATCCTACGCGAGGTGATAAATAATGGCTATAAATTTGTCTATAAAAAAACCTTGACCCTAGGTAACCTTTTGTCGCCTAGTATGCTCAAAGATGAAGAGCGTAAGAGCTTGTGGCTTCATTTTAAGGGGCACATTTAAATGTAGTAAGAGGTCCTGTGGGTCATGCGATCACATCAATGTGTCACCTACATTTGTTTCAGCCACCAGTGCTGAATGTTTTGAGACTAAAGGATGTGTCAAGTGCAGCAATAAGTTTGTGGTGGTATACTTGGTGGAGTGTACCACATGCCGCAGACAATAATTAGGGAGGACTACAAGGGAGGTATAGAAACGTATTAAAGAACACTTGTCCCACATTTCAAATGACAGAGCTGTGTCAGCACTGTCTAAACATTTCCTTGAATCCACAATGGAGATGTTGGATCCTTCAGGTGGCAGGCAATCGAGCAAATAGTTAAACCACCGAGAGGAGGCGACAAATTCCATATACTCTCTAAACAAGAGATATACTGGATACACAAGCTCTGCTACCTGTTGGATTCAACTCTGAATTTGACATTATTAATTACTGGCATAGATAGATGATTATTAGATGTGACATTTAGATGTTAGCTACATATATAGGGGCATATGTATCAAGCTCCGTATGGAGCTTGATGCCCCGTATTTCTGGCGAGTCATCAGACTCGCCAGAAACAGCAGTTATAAAGCACCGGTCACAAAGACCGCTGCTCCATAACCTGTCCGCCTGCTCTGAGCAGGCGGACAGACATCGCTGGAAATCAACCCGATCGAGTACGATCTGGTTGATTGAAACCCCCCTGCTGGCGGCATTGTACCAGCAGCTCTTGTGAGCTGCTGGTTCAATGCTGAATACGGCGAGCGCATTGCTGACCTGATCTGCATATTTTAGATGTATGTGCTATGGATGTTATACAACAAGAACACCTATTGGGCCATACATTATTTGTACACTTACTCTATTGATTTGTTATTATATACATCTTTCCCCCAATGAGTATTGGTGTTTTGTGATCAGATTTGGAGACGATTATTTCCTCTTTGTCTCCCACCCACATCCCACCCACATCGTTACTGATGGATTATTAATATAGTAGTGATACTTGTTACTCCTATCGCCAAGTAGTAATGTATATTGGGTTCTTATATTATTTTTTGACATAGAGAGGATAAATATTTCTGCCGTTCATGCTGACATCATGTAGCATTTGAGACAATGGCTATAGTTAATACCTGATTTCTCTATCTCAAATGCCTTTGTTATGATTTCAAACTATGTACTAGTCTTGTCTGGTCCTCTGTTTCTAGTATGAGTAGTATAATATATAATATATAATATGTATAGACTAAATATATAAATGGGTGTTAGTTACTATGACTTGAGATTATCTGGCCCTCATATATATTGGATGAGGTCGGCTTTCAATACTGTTAGGGTGCCAGGAATCAAACTGAGACGACAAGTGCAAAAATAATCACACCTTTATTAATAGCAAAAAATAATAAAAAGTCCACAAGTCAAATAACAAGCCAGGAATCAAAAACCAGAGCTGGTAGTCAGACGAGACGAGTCAGGAGCCAAAGCGAATAGTCAGACGAGCCGGAATCAGGAACAAGGAAAACAGCAGAGTCAGGAACAAGCCAGGGATCAGGAACCAGGAGGGAAGTCAGATAGCCAGGTAATATACAGGAGCTCTCACAAACAGGTCTGAGACAACGCAAAGGCAAAGCATACTGAACAGAGGCCCTTTAAATAATAAGTGATGACATCACAATTCTGAGACTGCATCCTGTCTCACATGGATGATGCACACCAGTCTGGCCATAAAAGGAAGTGCAGGAAATGAGCAGCATCCCCCACAATGCACCATAGTCTGCAAGAGAGGTTAGTATAATGGCTGCCAGCAACACATGGCAAACAAAACAGGTAAAAACCCTGACAAATACATCACTAAGTCTAAGTTTATAACCCATTTCTTTGTAACTATAGTATATATATTTGATTCTCTCTATTAGTAACTACTTTGGGGGCTGATGGTCACAAGAATTCTTGCACATCAATATTGTAACTGGCTTGTATTATTTAAATTTTTTGACAAGTTCTATCCTAAGTCTGTCATACTATTTACCGTAACTGGTTTAACATAATAAGGGTATATTGCCTGTAATTGTTTACATGTATTTCTTGTTCTGTTAATGATATACAAATTATTTGATATACTTTACAGGGTATATTTTTTTTATATATATGCAACATGTAATACAACTACATAGGAACAACGAGGTTGTTTTATTGTATACATCCTTACCATTGAGAGTTAAACTAAGTGAGCACTTCTATGGTACCTCCTATCAGGAGGAGTTTAGAGCCTTTAAATACTACACCCCTGTATCTTAATTTTAAGTCTATGACTACGGTCTATTTGGCTGAAACCGTTCAGACATTTTTCCTGTGCTCACATATGTATTGTATGAAGTTTGTTACCTTTTTAATATGAGCTAATAAAGAATTTGGATGTTTTAACTCCTGGTATCCAGTGGCTCTCTCTTCCCTTGCTTTGATTTCTTTTGGGAGTTTGTTTTTTTGGAATATAACTATTAGTTATATTGTAGCTAGCTTAGGTTTTATTTTACCGGTAAGTATGTATTTAGTTTTATATAGGTATTATTTAGTTAAAAATTGTAACTTTAATTTAGCTCTATTTTAATTATGTTAAAGATAGGGTTTGTTAGGGTTAAGGTTACGTTAGGTGTTAATATTTTTTAATTTAGGTTGTTGCGATGTGGGGGGCTGGCAGTTTAGGGGTTAATAGGTTTATTTAGTGGTAGTGATGTGGGAGGCCAGAGGTTTAGGGGTTAATAACTTTATTTAGTGGCGCTGATGTCGGAGAGCGGCGGAATAGGGGTTAATAGATTTATTATAGTGTGGGCAATGTGGGGGTGTAGGGGAATAGGGTTTAATAACTTTAGTATAGTGGCGGCGATATCAGGACCGGCAGATTAGGGGTTCATAGTTTAATTTCGGTGGTGGCGATATCGGGAGCAGCAGATTAGGGGTTAATAACAATATGTAGGTGACGTATGTAGGTGACGGCGGTGTTGGGGGCAGCAGATTAGGGGTGTTTAGACGTGGGGTTTATATTAGGGTGTTAGGTTTACTTTTTTTTTCCCCATAGACATCTATTTTGGTTGCGTTACGGAGCTGTTCATTCCGCGATCGTAGGTGTTTTTTTTGTAAAACACTCTCCCACTGATGTCTATGTGGAAAGCAATCAAGAGCATGTCAAAACAGCGCTTGTATTTTGTGTGGTATGGAGCTTAATGCAACCATATCGCACGCACAAGGCGGCTGTTTCAAAACTTGTAATGGCTGTGCTATAGAAGGTGAAATAACGCAACTTTTGTTGCGTTCACTAAAAACCCTGTAGCGCACATGACTCGTAATCTACCTGTAAAATTCTAAAGCTGTGATATGACAGTTTTGCACGGAAGGTCTAATGGATTGGAATGGGCTCAGTGCTTTATATTTTGAGACAACTTGTGAGTTCTTTGAACATACTTCAGACACAACCAAGGAAGCCTCTTTTGTTTTCAGTCCTATCACTAAAATATAAAACCTATTTAACATATAAAACAATATTGTAGACTTTACAAATCAGAATGTTACATACAATGCACTCACTTCTGCATTCTTGTACATGTATCCCCATCCAGAAATGTACCCCCTAGGGACCTGCAGTGTTACCTTACTAATAGCTGCTACAAAATTTTAGATAAACAGTACTGAGGCCATACCGTCACCATGAATTTTAATATGAAAACAACCACCTAACCCTAGTACTAGTCCTAACCTTAGTTACCAGAGTGTGGCCTGTGCTTGTCAGGGAAATAAGTGAATGTTAAGATCCTCTTAGAGCAATATCATAAGAGGCAAGATCTTAGTATAAATGAGGTTTCCTCTCACAGCATTGAATTGAATGTGATATCTCTGTGGGCAATGTAGCACATATGTCAATGTAAATCTTCCCTAAAACAAGTGTGCTATAATGAATGAGTTCTTTTAGGGCTCACACATAATGAATGTAGGTCACTAAATGTAACTTAGAAGCTGTCTGTGTGTCTCTGCACCTGCCAGCATCTTGTACAGCTAAGTTATGCCTATATATCGCTGTGCTGCACTCAACACACAGTAATAGACCCCAGTGTCTTCCATGCTGATTTTGGAAATTCTGAAAGTACTGGATTTTCTGTTCTCTGATATATGTAATGTCCCAATGTCACTGCTTGCTATGTTCTTGTAGCTCTGCAACACATATATAATTCTTCCTTTTAATTGTCGGTAAATATTTATTGTCTCAGTGGTGATATCAGGGTATTGGCAAGTGAGATTCACATCCATCCCTTCAAATGTCTCAAGGAGAGGCAGCTGGATGATGTTTGCTTCACAAAAAACATCTAAAAAAAACAAATAAACAACAACAGAAATATCATTTAAAATCTAAAAAGATTTTTTTTTTTTTTTAAAAGCCCTTGAATTATGTCTGCTTTTTTAATATATGTTGATGATTAACGTATTTGAGTAACATATTCTTTTTATCCAAATGTCTTTTTATCAGAAGTTCTAGCAAATTTATGAAGCATAAGCTTGAGAATATACAGATAATTACACAACTTATTTGTGGAGACTAATTTAAAATATTGTTTATGAGAGCTAATAGGTAAAAGTATTGCCTAAATTTCAGTGAGAATATTCTATATAAAATAATGGTGATGGTGAACAATGTCTAATACTCACAAGTAAGAAAGAGAAAACATGCTGTAAATCGCGCCATTATATGCAACCACTTAAGACAGTTGTCTGTTCTATGTGAAACATAAGAATCTATTATTGCATACTTTAAAATAACTCTTGGGAAAGGAAGCTAAACAGGAAGTCATCCGCCCCTTTCTTTGTGTATGTTTCTCTACACCTTAGAACATCAGTCTTAAGAGAGAAAATGCTTCACATAAATCTTATATATCAGCAGGTCAGTCAGAATCATGTGGGATAAGCAAACTGTTTAGTAGAAAAAAATTACATTTTTTTTTTTTCTATTTTCACAAACCACTTGGCTTATATCTATTACATTAGTTCAGAATTTGATAGTTGAAATCACATAATGAATGAAGTAAACTGAAGTTTAAATTTGGGCTAGACTGTGACTGACTATTGGTAATGAGAGAGACAAAGCAAAGTATCTTGTGGAGGTGGTTCAGCCATAATAGATGAGATGTTCTGGCAACTCACAAGCAATAGTGACAGCTCTCAGGGGAAGATTTCCTGGTATTTATGGACTGGACTCTTCTTTTTTAGGTTGGAGCAGACTGAAATACTGCAGGGAAGATCTTCCATGTGAAGGAACATTCTGAGCTAAAAGGGTCTGCTCCTGGTGTGATTAGGGTTGCCACCTCAGCCATGTTTTCCTGGACACTTATGAGTGACACATGCTGCAGGGTGTGCAGGGAGGAACATGTATTGTGTTTCTGGACAGCACTATTCATGTTCCTCCCAGCACACCCTGCAGCATGTGTAACTTATAAGTGTTCTATATTTTAAGGGACGGGTGGAAACCCTGGTGACTAATCACAGAACAAGCTATTTTATTTAGTTTATCCCCTGGTTAAGTGCTGCTTCTCTCATATTAAGTATTTGCAAAGCTCCCTGACACATTTGTTTAGAGCAACTCCTAAAAACAGCTGTAGAACTGCTTTTAAAAGGATATGAAACCCAAAAATAATCTTTTGAGATTACATAAAATTTGTACAAAGAAAAAAATGACAGGTGACTTTTATTATAAAATTAGCTTTGTTCCCATGGTAATTCTTTGTTAAAGAGAAAACTAGGTAGGCATCTGGAGCACTACATGGCAGGAAATAGTATTGTCATTTATTACTCTTGGAAATGGACAACATTCCTGCAAAACTAATGCCATATAGTGCTCCAGACATGTACATGCTCCTGAGCTTAAGTCCCTGCTTTTCAACAAAAGATACAAAGAGAACAAAGAAAAAATGATAATAGACGTAAATTAGAAAGTTGTTTAAAACTGCATGCTCTATCTGAATTATGAAAGAGAAATGTGTGGGTTTCATATCCCTTTAAGTAGACAAAACTCTTTAAGAAGGATAAAAATATCCTTCAGCACTGAGCTAACCACTGTAGTTTAACTCTAATCGCCTCCCACCTGATCCAAACCTCAATTAATCGTAACCACAATGTTTTAATTCCCATCTTTGTTAACCCTAACCACACTGTCTTTATCACGCTAACCTATTTTTAACCCTAAACACTCTTCTTAAATCTGACCATAACACTCCCTCCAAAAATGAAACACAATGACTCACACACCATGATTGATACTAATTTAAATGCAATGCTCCATATAAGCCCCATAATCAGATCCACATTTAGCCCTATCACTTGATATAAGCTCCCATATATACTCATTGGTAATGCTTCTCTTATACAATCCACTCCCCTGCAGCAAATAACCATTCAACTCTTAACCCACTTACCACAAATAAATTATGGTTTTAGGTTAAAATCTGTCTGGGGTTCAGGCCATTGGAAATTAGAGTTTTTTACAGAACTGATTGAAACTGGTCAGTGGTGCTTAGAGTTAATTGCAGTTTGTGCGTTTGTGCAGTGTCTGCTTACATTTATTTGTGGCGAAGAGAGTTTATGGGGGCCGAATTATCAAGCACCAAATGGAACTTTATGCCCCTGTTGCTGCGCGAGCCTTCAGGCTCGCCGGAAACAGCAGTTATAAAGCAGGGGTCTAAAGACCGCTGCTCCATAACCAGGGGCGGAAATTATTTTATGTTGTAATTACTTCCTATTGGAAGATGATTATTATTTACAAACTCAGGGGACTGCCATGGGATCCAATGTCGCCCCCAATTATGCCAATATTTTCATGAATGTTTATGAAGAAAAATATGTTTTTTCTCATGATTTGTTTATCAGATATGGCGCCTGTTGGTGGTGCTATATCGACGATGTGTTTGGCATTTGGCTGGGCGACGTTGGATTCCTGATTGATTTTGTTAATGATCTGAATGTGACTACCAATCACATCAGATTTAAGTTGGAGTGGAGTGAAGAGAGTATTACATTTTTGGACACAAGAATTATTAAGTCTAAGTCTGGTTTACAAGTAGATCTGTATAGGAAAGAAACAGACTGTAACAGCCTTTTGCATTTTAATAGTGCCCATCCTCCATCTCTCTTTAAAGCCCTTCCTAGGAGTCAGCTCCTGAGGGTACGAAAAATAGTTTCTGATGAAATGGTATCTAAATGTAGATTGAATGAAATGAGCATTAGGTTTTTGGAACGGGGTTATCCTATATTCATTATTGATAAAGAGAAGTGTCAGTATATTTATAAGAATCTTAGCAGTACTCTCCAAATAATATGTGAGTATATGGCAGGGTTATAACTGAATATATTTAACAATATTTCTTTAAATTAAGCCCACAATCAAATATGCATATATACTAAGACAATAAAATTAATATAAATACCTGAATTCTTTATTATTAGTTAATATCTATGAACACATTGAAATATATTGTGTAAGAATCAGAATATGAGTCAATACTATACACGTTTAAAAACTATTAAAATATGCTATGCAAAATTCATAAAAGTCTACCCTTAAAATTAGCTTTATTCACAATAGCCTTACAAATTAGAGTTGCATTTAAAATATCACAATGAGATTCCAAGATCTTTAACTGCTAACATCCAAGCAATACAATTTTAACAATGCTTAGTGAAACAATAGGACAGTATATACACTCTAATTGAAACACCAGAAGTTATATATATTATTTGTGCCAACAATCAAACTCTGAGTTATAACTCTATATTTGCACGGATAAAATAGTTTAGCATTAAGGATATATAACAATACACAGACTATGGATATAAACTAAAATACAATCTGCTCTTTTAAATCTCTCAACTGTACTTTAAACTGCAGTGATTATGTCTATATTTTGTTTTAAAATATTACCTGTAATAAGTAACACTTTATATATATATATATATATATATATATATATATATACTTTACCAAATGATCTTCCGCTTCAAGACTTGTCCCACCTCATATAAAAATAAGTGTAATTGCAATTGATAAGAAAAGTATGGCCCACTTTGCTTATAGTTTGACTGTCTCCCACGCAACAGTTTTCAGTCAGTTTAGCAAAATCCTTAGCAGCCAGTCCTTTACTCATCCTGCCTTCCAACTTATATTGTCTAATCATAGGTGAGGAATATGGGTGGCCCTTCGGAACCTTGTCCCTTCTGATTGGGCAGCCTGGGATATATGGTTGCTAGGGAAAATGCACCTTTGTTAGCAACCAATTGTCCTCTAGCTGTAATTCCTGCATTGCAACACCGGATTCTGTCCATCGGGGGGCCACATGACAAACAAACAGATTCATTTAACCATTTCTAAACATTTTACAATATTTCCCATATAATGATTATATTTAACAATACTATAACATTGCATTAATCAATTACATTATTAATTATAGATGGGACAGTATCATATAATTTTTCTTGATTATTCTGATACCAAATACGTTATGTTTTCAACATTATATTATATTTAAGTAATTATACTGCTAATTATTCTGAAATTAATGGCATTTATACATCTGTTATGATATATATTCATACAAGTACAGCATGTTTCACATTTCTAACAAATTCTGAATGTATGAATCTTGTCTGGGGTCCATATTCATAGGACATCTGGTTATTATATGTCTGAAAAATATAGAGACACAATAGGTTATTATTCCATACAGACAATCCTGTATTTAGTATCTTTTAGCCCCATCTGGAACACAGAAAACAACATGTTATATATCATTAAAAAATGGGACTATCCCAATTGCTATTCAATCCATACAGATTTGAATTTATCTCCCAGATATATATTCAATACAGTCTGGGGCATACATGTAATATGTTTATCTGCAATATTATCAATGTAGTTATTATTCAATACAGCAATTTTTTATACATCTGTTATATATATATTCACCCAGATATCTCATTAAATCAGTTGCTCTTATAATTTTCATTAGATTTCTGGAAAACAGAGAGAATAAAAAAAAATGTTTTTATTTTTGAGTCCATGGTTCAGTGCTTGTATACTCCCCCAGACGTAGTGTCCGCATTACGCATATTTAAGTGTCAGAGTTACATAGCAGGGGTCATTTGCATTTGAATGTAAGTGGTCACATTCCCACAAAATATATCACTTAAACTAGACTTCTAGGCAACGTAGGAGATTTTATCACATATTTCCAGGTAGTGGCCACATATGGTCTCTTGGAATGGCTGTTAAAGTTAATTAAACCAAATGTTTTTTTGTTCTCACTTGGATGTTTAAAATAACTTTGCCTACTGAATGGGGAGAACTGAACAAGAGTTAAGTCAATTTTTCTGAATGAATGAATCATTTGCTACTGACTAGCCAAATATATGATTAATATATATATATATATATATATATATATATATATATATATATATATCAATCTTTACTTATACCTTGACAGAAGCAATCTGTTTTATCTATCCCTAGAGAGTCATTGTTACGCCCAAAGGTTGGGACATTGAGAGGGAATACAGAGGATAAAAAGAATGATGGTAGAATGGTCTTTGTATCCGAATATAATGCTCAAAGTCACATCATCCAAAAAATAATTAGGAAGCATTGGGACATGTTGGGTAAATGTAACCCTGAGGTTGTAGAGTTTAAACATACCCCTATGCCGACCTATAAGAGAAGTCCAAACTTGCAACAACAATTGGTAAGAGCAGATATTGGTACTAAAAGGTTAGATAACACTCAAAGGTATATCACTAAGAAAAATAATGGCTGTTTTCCAACTGCTCTTGTTGTGGCAATCTCATAAAAGGTTCAGTATTTTATCATCCAACCACTGGCCATAAGTATAATATTAAAGGATACCTCACATGTCTCTCTAGTTTTGTAGTTTATTTAATTAAATGCCCTTGTGGGCGGAGCTACGTGGGTGAGACCACCCGTAGCATCCACGACAGAGTTATTGAACACAAGAGCAATATACGTACAAAAAAAGTCACTGCCCCTGTTGCCCACCATTTTCTTGAGATGGGTCATGCAATAAACCAACTCAGGTTTCAGATTATTGAATGGGTACAGAAGCCACGTCGTGGTGGAGATAGAGAATGTTTACTGAAACAACGTGAGGCCTTCTCGATCTACAAGCTTGGTACGTTAGAACCCACTGGGCAAAATAGAGAGTTAGATTTATCTGTGTTTTTGTAAAAAACATCTTTTTGTAAAAAACATCTTTTTATAAATTACCTTTTTATGGAATTTACAGGTGAAAATAGTGCCTGTTATTGAGTTAACTGCTCATTAGGATGTAAGTTTATACTAGGGTGGTTTAAGATTTATATAGTGGTATATAAATTTTCTTTCTGTCTTCATAATGTGTAGGAATTGTATTATTATTATTATGTTTATTTGTGTAGGAAATGTATCATTATACATTGTATTTTTAGTAATTTTGTATATATAAGGTGAATGTTTATTTAGGACAAATTATGTATATTGATCCATCACAGTGATTGTTTGTTATTTGGATACTATAGAGTTAACTTTTGTGTATACTTGCTAGTGCCCTCTAGTGGGGGCTGTGTATAAATTCTCACTATGTTTAGTGTAAAATCAGCTTGACAAAGGGACACACTCCCGAAACGTTGCTCTGCTGTTTATCCTTGTGTGTTTAAATAAAATTTGTTGTGCTGTCACACTCTTGGATTTTTTTGCGGACTGAGACCAACCAGGGCCCCTGGGCAAAAGTGTGGCAGGGCCCCCCACCCCCTCTTTGCTCCACCTACCTACCTCCGCTGCCCCTCCTCCACCCCATTGCCCCTCCCATAGCATGTGCCCCTCCCACCTGCCTTGCCCCTCCCACTTTATATGCGCCTCCCCATCATGTTTTTAATTGCCATATAAAGAGACAAATTTTTCCTTAAATATTTTTAATAAAAACTAAATATTGTAAATGAACAAGTGTTTATGCCAAAGAAAAATCCCCATGCCTATATGCACTACAGTATGGAGCAGAAAGTAATGAGTGGCAGACAAGGGGGTAAACTCATTTGTTACTGACAGCTAAAGAGGTAAAATCATTAATTTGTATATTTTCTTTCAATAAGATATGCATGATCCTATAAGTAGGCGTCTATACTAAATAAAGATAAAACTATCTCCATTGTAACTTAAACCAGGGCAGATTTAGAGAAATCCATTTTAAAGGGAGAGTAAAGTCAAAATTAAACCTTAAAGGAACATGAAGCCCAAAAAATTGCTTTCATGATTTAGGTAGAACATACAATTTTAAAATAATTTCCAGTTTACTTATTGAGGCCCATTTATCAAGCTCCGTACGGAGCTTGAGGACCCATGTTTCTGGCGAGTCTTCAGACTCGCCAGAAACACAAGTTATAGAGCAGCGGTCTAAAGACCGCTGTTTCATAACCCTGTCCACCTGCTCTGATGAGGCGGACAGGAATCACCACAATTCAACCCGATCGAGTACGATCGGGTTGATTGACACCTCCCTGCTGGTGGCCCATTGGCTATGAGTCTGCAGGGGGCGGCGTTGCACCAGCAGCTCTTGTGAGCTGCTGGTGCAATGCTGAATACGGAGAGCGTATTGCTCTCCGCATTCAGTGATGTCTGTCGGACCTGATCCACACTGTCGGATCAGGTCCGACAGACACTTGATAATTCGACCTCATATTATTAAATTTGCTTCATTCTCTTGGTACCATTTGTTGAAAGAGCAGCAATGCACTACTGGTTTCTAACTGAACACATTACTATTATAGAGAGCTTCCCTCTGTCACACACACAGACCCCTCCCCAGTTCCTTATATACAGAAATATATTATAGAGAGGTCCCCTCTCTCACATGCACAGCCCCCTCCCCTGTTCCTTATATACAGATATATTATAGAGGTTCCCTTTGTCACACACACACAGCCACCTCCACAAATCCTTATATACAGATATACATTATAGAGGTCCCCTTTGTCACACACACAGCCCCCTCCCCAGATCCTTATATACAGATATATATTATAGAGGTTTCCTCTGTCACAAACACAGCCCCCTCCCCAGTTCCTTATAAACAGATATATTTTAGAGGTTCAAGCAAGCAGACTGCAGTACTTTACTAACTACTTACACTGACTAATCTATTAGTTTAAACTTCAATCAAATGCCTCACCTGGCTCATACTAATCAGTTATATGGTAATAATTATAAGAGCTTAAGTCAACCTGTTTGGCTGCTTTGCATAAGTAAATGCATGGTTATTGCCCTAAAGAGCTATAAATGGAGGAAGGTGGGTATTAAAGGGACATCATACACTCATTTTTTCTTTGCATAAATGTTTTGTAGATGATCTATTTATATAGCCCATAAAGTTTTTTTAAAAAATAAATGTATAGTTTTGCTTATTTTTAAATAACATTGCTCTGATTTTCCGACTCCTAACCAAGCCCCAAAGTTTTATGTGAATACTGTCAGCTACCTTCTCCAGCTTGCTCCTGTTTGTGTAAAGGGTCTTTTCATATGCAAAAAGAAGGGGAAGGGGGGAGGGTCTTATTAAGCACTTGCAGTGGGCTTTCCAGCTACCTTTTCAACAGAGCCAAACTGACAGCTTCTAAGTAAGTTTTTAAACAGTTTTATCCTGGATTTTTATAACGGTATCTGTGCATCTTATTCTTTATAGTATTGTCTATTACATGCAGCTATATGAAAATGAGTGTATACTGTCCCTTTAAGCAGGCCCTCATTTGTTTAGCAGTGATCACACTAAAAAAAGCCTTCCATCTGCTCTGTTCAAACCCTGCTCTTTTGTAATGCCCTGACCTGTCTAGATCAATATCTAGTTTCAACATTATCCACAGAAGAGCTTTGGCGTCATTAATATAAAAAAAAACCTTTTTACAGAGTTTCTTGAGCATTGCCAATGGCTTCTTGATAGCTCCTTCAGTACAGTGTGGTCTCATGTTATTATGTACCAGTAACCAGCCACCAGCCAAGCCAATATATTAACAAGTGAAGCAATATCACTTACCATACTGTAATGGAGATAGCAAGAAGTCATTAGCATTGCTCAAGAAACACTGGGAAAAGTTTTTTATATTTATATTGAGGAAGCTCTTGTGTGGTCTGTGGATCATGTTAAAAGATATTGCTCTACACAGGTCAGGGCATTTTCAAAAGAGCAGGGAGGGTTTGAACAAAGCAGATGGAATGCTTTTTTAGTATGACTAGTGGCAGCAAAGCTAGGTTTAATGCAGGTGATATCTAAATGCAGGAAGTACTGAGGAGAGCACTGTGAGATAGCAATGTACTGTATGTTTTTACCTGATCTACCTAGTCTACAGCTCAGAGAAAGGAGTTCAGTAACTGAATCATTTGGATCTGATTGAATTAATAGACTTATTGTTTGCTGCATGGTATGAAGTGGTTTGGAGAGGAGTCAGGGTTGCAGCAGCTCGTTCTAGAAGCAGGCTGAATATATATATATATATATATATATATATATATATATATATATATATATATATATTAGTGTAGATCGTGCTTAGTGTTGGGTTAACCAGTATAAGGCAACAACAGGTTAGTCACTGATCACTGCTAAATGGATGAGGGCCTGCTTAATACCCACCATCCTCCATTTATTGCTCTTGGGGCAATGACCATGCATTTACTTATGCAAAGCAGCCAAGCAGGTAAAGGTTGTCTTAAAGTGATGGTAAATCCTAGAGTTTGTGAAATGCTAGGCTTTACCATTGGAACAAATAAAGGGGACTTTCATTCATGAAGTATAAAATACTTCATGATGAAAGCTCCTTTATTTGTTCCAAGTGATGGTGGTTCTCAGCTGCTAAAGGCAGCCAACCGTCAGAACGCTATTTCCCCTATTTGGCTGAGAAGGGACGTTTCCACCTCTTAGCTGATAGTTGTGTGGGGAAGCACCAAGCCGGATATAATTATTACCAAATAACTGGTTAGTATGAGTCAGACGAAGCATTTGATTGAAGTTCACTTCAAATTAATAGATTAATCAGTGTAACATGTAAGTAATTAGTAAAGTACTGCAATCTGCTTTCTTGTTTGATTTGCTATTAGAAAAGCAAGCAAGCAAGCAGACTGCAGCACTTTCCTAATTACTTACACTGTATGTCACATGGAATGATCTAAGATTAACATTTTCTTTTAAATGTATCTAAATAATTTTTTCATTCATCTGATAATATTTATTCAGATAATTTCATACTCGTTAGATCTTTGTTTTGCCCTGACCTGTCTAGATCAATATCTAGTTTCAACATTATCCACAGAAGAGCTTTGGCGTCATTAATATATAAAAAAAAACTTTTACAGAGTTTCTTGAGCATTGCCAATGGCTTCTTGATAGCTCCTTCAGTACAGTGTGTTATCATGTTATTATGTACCAGTAACCAGCCACCAGCCAAGCCAATATCAGACATCCCAAGTCTCCCTGAAGTTCAGGGAGTCTCACTGATTGTAATAGCGGCTCCCTCATGCCAGCAAATGGAGTGCAATCTCCCTGAAACTCCAAGTACTATGATCCATAGAGAAAAGCAAGCAAGCAAGCAGACTGCAGCACTTTACTAATTACTTACACTGTATGTCACATGGAATGATCTAAGATTAACATTTTCTTTTAAATGCATCTAAATAATTTTTTCATTCATCTGATCATATTTATTCAGATAATTTCATACTCGTTAGATCTTTGTTTCAAAGCTCCTTTATTCTCAGAAGCAATTCTCCTCTCAGATTATATGTATATAGTCCGTGACACCATCTGAATTTTAATATATTGATGATAAAATACAATTTAACTCATATGATATTAAAGGCACTGGCAGTCAGTAGTTTATATTCACTTCAAATGTAAGAAAGTTTCAGTGAGATTTGAGAAAGATTTCCCCAGGTCCTGCATTATCCTAAGACCTTAGACCACTAAGATTTGGAGATCTAGATCATCATATCTTACTTAAATACATAACATTTGGGATCATCTCCATCTAATATATCTCGCAGAATACATTTCAATATAGTGTATAGTGCCTTGAAAAAATATCTTATACATAACAGTTTAACACTGTTCATTCACTGGAGATGTTGAATGCAGTGGTTTTCACTTGCCTTTGCCTGAGATGAGTCGTCGTCTAGCCAGTCACCGCCACAAACTGCTACAGCCTCCTTTGCTCAGAGTCAGCCTGCTGCAGTAGCGTGACTGCCTCCTCTAAATGCGCACTTAACATTGTGTGTGCACGGCGTGCCGTGTTTGGGGGTGGAGCTGAGCACTTACCGGGTCGGCGGCTCCTTCCTTCCTGCTTCTCCAAAGTCTCCAGACTCCAGTCCACAATGAGGCTAATCGCTGTGCTGATGATGATGGCCCCACGGCACACCTTCACTAAGTCACACATTCCACCACCCTCATCAAGAAAAAAAAAATCCAAAACCCTCAAAAAATAATAAAAACATTTTTTTTTTATATATAGATTTAAAAAAATCCTGCTTCAGTGATGGATAGGGCGGGGCCCCCTAACAAGCCGGACACTCGGGCAAGGGCCGATTTGCCCGACTTGTTAGTCCGCCCCTGTCCATAACTTGTCTGCCTGCTCTGAGGCTGCGGACATCAATACCCCTGATCCTATATAAGAACTGCTTGTGCAATGATAAATGCTGACAGGGTATGCTGTCAGCATTTAGCGATGTGCGGCAGACATGATACGCTACATTGTATCATGTCAGCTCACACTTTCATTAATCGGCCCCTATGACTAGAAATCTGTAACACTAACGATATAGCTATCAAGAACACTGAGCTGTATATAGTGAAGTTATTAAATAACTGGTGTAAGAGTGTTCAAATCACTAAAATTGAGCTGCAACAGGAAACTCGCTGGTGTTAGATTTTTATTTTATTTTTTGCAGCTGCTGTGCAAAAAGCAACTCAGCCTCAGTATTTTTCATTGTCATTTCTTAACTATGGAGCCGAATCACAATTGTGCGAGCGGACATGATCCGATATTGCGTATCATGTCTGCTGCACATCGATAAATGCCGACAGCATACACTCTTGGCATTTATCATTGTGAACTGCTGGTGCAATACCGCTCCCTGCAGATTTGCTGCCAATTGGCCGCTAGCAGGGGGTGTCAATCAACTTGATCGTATTCGATCGGGTTGATTTCTGGCGATGTCTGTCCGTGGCCTCAGAGCAGGCGGACAGGTTATGGAGCAGCGGCCTTTAGACCACTGCTTCGTAACTTGTGTTTCCGGCGAGCCTGAAGGCTCACCAGAAACACAGGGCATCAAGCTCCGTGCAGAGCTTGATAAATAGGCCCCTATATGTTAATACACAGAAGGTTTGAAATGCAATATATACATAATCTTTTAAATTATTTTTCGTTTTAAAGTATTATGAAACCCAAAATTTTTCTTTCATGATTCAGATAGAGCATCCAATTTTTTTTTTTTAAATCTTTATTTTCATATCAGCGACCATGTTACAACATCAGAATTTAGTTAGGGGATACACATGAAAATATAAATCAGAATACAATAGAAACATTCATTTTTTAATTTTTTTTTCCCCCTCCAAACAAATTATATAAATCCCAAAGGATCAGGTTGCTGATTTTTTCCTGTTTTTTCTAATATAATGTCCGCCTCAGGCTAGCCAGTATTTGAAGAGCCTGGGGTCGGGGAAAAAAGAAAAAAGAAAAGAAGAGAAAGAGGAAAAAAGAAAAAGAAAAAAGAAAAAAAAAAAAGGGAAAAAAACCCCAAAAAAAACCTTTCCCCCACCATATGTGAGGGATACTCTTTCTCTCTCCCTCGTAAACCCCCCCCCCCCCCCCACCACATCTCTAACTGTACAAGTTCTGAATTTCTGAAGGGGAAGATTAGGTTCTCTCTTTCATTAGTTGGGAAAATTTTAATGAACAATGACCATTTCTTAAAGAATATTTTTATATCCTTCTCATTATTCATACTGACGTCTCTTTGTTCAAGAATACATTGCTTTTTGAGGCATTTTTTTATTTCCATAACCATTGGAATTTTATGACTTTTCCAATTTTTGAAGATAAGATACCTAGCTGCTAGTATTGTTAGTATAACTAGTTTTTCTTGGGGATGTTGTCTTTCTCCCTGAGCTAAACAAAACACTATTTGCACAAGAGTGAGACCCAGAGGGGATAATCCAAGCGTGTTATTGAGCCAAAATTGAATTTTTAGCCATAGCTGGCTGATTTTCGGGCAACTCCATATCATGTGTTTAAAGTCTGCTGCTATATATGAACATTTTGGACATTTATTAAAATTGAAATTAAGTAATTTATAGCCCTTTTCTGGGGTATAGTATGCTTTGTGCAGTAATTTGATGTGCGCCTCTCTCCACGTTGCAGAGAGTGTGGCCTGATTGACTTTATTTATAGATTTTTGGATAAACTGTGAGTCTATATTACTAGGAGCACTTAGTCTATTCCACTCAGAGGCTACCTGCTCCAAAATAGGTGTTCCCTTAGCTTTAATTAAGGGTAAATAGCAGTAAGAGATTGCGGTATATCCAGCCCTAGTGAGTGTTAGCCAGTTCTCCATTTTACCCCAGCTCCAGTCCCAGCCTACCTCTCTTGTCAGGCCTGTGATGTAGTGCCTTATTTGTAGATATGCGAAAAATTGATTGTTCGCCAATTTAAATTCATTTTTTATTTCTTCAAAGGATTTTATACGTTTTTTTCGCCTATATTGAGAAATTGTAGTACTGTTTTTAAATCTGCTTCGTACCATTTAGAGAAGACTGTCGAGTTCAAACCTGGTTGGAACTCAGGGTTCCCTTTTATTGGGAGGTACTGTGAAGCTTTGCTATTGACTTTTAAACGATTAGCAATCTTCCACCAAGCTTTGATAGGGTTGAGGATTGTCTTATATTTCTTAATTGCAATAGGTAGCATCCTTGGTGAGCAGTGGGTCAAGCCTATAGGATGAAAAGGAGTACAAATGCTTTCATCCAACTGATTGTTAGTTACATAATTTTTAGTGCAAAACCAGTCTGCTATCGTTCGCGCCAGAAAAGCAAGATTATAGAGTCTTATATCTGGAAGAGCTAGTCCTCCAAATTCTCTTCCCACTGAGAGCTTAGATATTGATATCCTGGACCTCTTTCCCTGCCATGAGAAATTTGTAACTGCAGAGTTTAGTGATCGGATATCTTTTTCATAGATAAATAAGGGGATATTTTGTAACACGTATAGAAGTTTTGGGAGGAGGACCATCTTATAAAGTGCAATTCTCCCGGAGAGAGAAATTGGTAAATTAATCCAGATTTTTAATTTCTCATATATGGTTAACAGGGTTGTTGAGATATTAATTTTATATAGGTCCATCGGGTTAACTGGAATATTAATACCGAGATATTTAAATGATGTTATTATTTCCATAAAAGGGCAATTACTTACTGAGTCTGTCTTTCTTCTGAGCCAGAAAATTTCTGACTTTGATGCATTAATTTTATAACCTGAGAAGGTTCCAAAGTTAGTTATTATATGTAAAAGTTTGAGAATATTGATCTTTGTGTTTGCAATATATAAGAGGATGTCGTCAGCATATAAAGCAATTTTTAATTCATAATTAGATATCCTGACGCCTTGTAAAGACTGCCTGATCATAATTGCCAGGGGTTCTATGGCAATGTCAAACAAGAGGAGGGAGAGCGGACACCCCTGCCTCGTACCCCTTTGAATATCGATAGCTATAGATGTAAGATTATTGACTATTAAATTTGTCCTAGACCTTTTATATAAATTTTCTATAAAATCGCGGAACTTGCCCGAGAAGCCAAATTTCTCCAGTGCCGTGTAAATATGTGTAAATAAGACTGAGTCAAAGGCCTTTTCCGCGTCAATTGTGACTATGGCGAGGTCAGGGGCATCCATCTCCTCCCCCTCCCCGTCCGACATTTGAAAAAAATGTTCAGATATTACCAAGACTTCTCTAATTTTTGAAGCGGAATTTCGTTTTTTAAGGAACCCTGCTTGATCTTTGTGAATTATGTTAGTTAGGCTATTTTGTAATCTTTCTGCTAGGATTGAGGTCAAAATCTTATACTCTGAATTGAGTAATGCTATAGGACGGTACGACTCTCTTTGGGTTGGATCTTTGCCTGGTTTCAGAATTAATGTTGTAAATGAGGCTGAGAAACTTGCTGGGACCGGATTACCATTGGCATAGAAATCATTATACATATTACAGAGGTAGAGAGCGACTTCCGGGGCCAAGAACTTATAAACCTCATTGGGGAGCCCGTCAGGGCCTGCCGCTTTATTAAGTGACATACTTACTATTGTTTTGTTTACTTCCTCCTCCGTAATTGGTTTATTTAAGATGTTCAATAGGTCTTCTGAGACTGTGGGGCAACTTAATTTATTCCAGAAGTCTCTGGATTGCCCATAATCAGCCTTTCTTAAAGAGTATACATCCTTATAATAATTTGTGAAACTCTTTAAAATTTCCTCTGGATTTGTGAGTGTATGTTCTTCTTGTTGTATTCTATCTATTAAGGTTGGCTTTTTTTCTCCTTTTACTAGATTAGCAAAAGTCATAGTCAAGCTCATTGGGCGCGTATATATTTAACAATGTATAAATTTGGTTAAGAATTCTTGTTTTCACCATTAAAAATCTCCCCTCTGGGTCTCTCCTTGTTTGCAGTATCTTGTTTGCAGTATCTCTGCCTCAATTCTCTAGCCGAACAGAATTGCTACTCCCCTCCTTCTTCCAATACTAGGTGAAGCTTCTACCTCCTTGATCCAGGATCCCTTAAGTTTAAGTGTTTCCTCCATGCCCAAGTGCGTTTCTTGAAGAAACATTATATTGGCTTGGAGCTTGCGCATATGGGAGACAATGGCTTTCCTTTTTATAGGGGTAGTTATACCTCCTATATTCCATGAAATTATTTTAATTATATTAGAGGGACTTGTCATTTAAATTTAGGTACCTAGCCAACTTTCAAAAGGAGGTAAAAAGAACAAAGAGAGGGGGGAAAAGATGTTCTTACTATGTTCCCTGGTATTATCTTAGGTTTATCTAAAGAATTTGTCATCTATCCCTTAGAGACTGTTACCTTCCTGAAGGAGGGGAGAGAGAGGGAGGGAAGGAGGAGGAAGAGGGAGAGAGAGAAAGAGCAAAAATAAAATAAAATTAAGAAACTCAATTATGTGAAAAGGGAGAGGGGCCTGCCTCCCCCTTTTTCTTTTTTCCTCCCTAACTACGGGGAAGTCGCTCGCTTTTGACTGCATATTTGTTATTGGGATCATAACATATCTGATGAGTACGGGGGGGAGTTTAACTTGTTGTTTCTAGGTCAGTTAGAAATCTTTCTGCCTCTTTTGAATTATCAAATATGTATGTGTTCTCGGAGGTAGTGACTTTAAGTTTGGATGGATAGATTATTGTTGCCCTAAGGCCCCTGTGGATTAGCTTTGTGCATATAGGTGCAAGCTCTTTCCTTCTCATAGAAGTCTCAGCCGAGAAATCCTGAAACATATATATTTTAACTCCTTCAATGCTGATGGGCTGTTTCTTCCTGTACTGTTGCATCATATTAATTTTGTCTAAAAAATTGAGAAAGCGTGCTATCACTGGTCTTGGTCTAACATTAGGTTTATTGTCAGTCTGGCGTGGGCCAATTCTATGGGCCCTTTCAATTATTATCTGTGTTTCTGTAATACCAAGGGTTTGGGCTAAGGTGTCTGTTATGAATAGGGATAAATTTTCAAATTTCTTTCCTTCAGGTATTCCTATTATCCTAATATTGTTTCTACGGGCCCTATTTTCAGAGTCTTCAAGTCTAGCCTGCATTTTTTGCAGTTTGATCTCTGTCTCTTTTAGTCTTAAATCGTGCTCTACTGAAAGGTCCTCTAAGTCTGAAAACCTTTGTTCTGCCTCTTGCAGTCTACTTGAGAACTGCTTTACTTCCTGGGATAGCATAGCAATATCTTGTTTTATTTCTGTTTTTAGAGTATCAAACTTAGGTGTCAGCGCTTCTGCTATACTAAGTACCAGGTTCTGCATATTTACTGTCTCATTAATTGGGTTTGAGTTTGTTATAGAATGTATCTCAGCTACATTTTCTACAACTCCTTTAGATTTTTTCTCTCTGTGTTTGCCTGCCATACTTGAAGGGGAAGGTTTAAGGGAAGTGTTTAAAAATGTGTCCATGTGCTATTTGTGAGAAAAATTAAACACCAAAGGGTTATTGGAAGTGAAATAGCAGTGCTAGTGTGAGGGTTGGGGAAAAGAAAAAAAAAAAGAAAAAAAAAAAGAAAAAAAAAGAAAAAATAAGAATTGTGAGTTGTTTTAATAGGTGAACAAGTGATTAAGGGGAGTGTATGTGGTTTTGCCCCTCTCTCCCTTTCCTCCTAAAAAATGGTAGGGGGGAGAGAAGGATGAGAGAAAAAAAAAAAAAAACGAGGAGGGGAATGGGGGTGACTTAAGTTATAATATTAAATGTGTATCGTGCTTAATACAATGGGGTGAAACCCCAATAGAGGGACTGTGAGTTATTTTAAGGGTGTGGTTTCAAGAATTGGCAGTTTTTAGTCTAAGTAGAAATAGAGTTTAGGCAGGATATTTTACTTGTGGTCTTCTATCAACGTCTAAGGCTTAGGAGTTTTTTTTTTTTTTGTAGTAACCTTATATTCTAGTTTTATCCTCTTAACCTATCAGTTTTTTTCTTGTTTTTTTCCCCTTGGCCTGATCTTGTTTTGAACAGTGCAGTGCTAGTGGTATCTTCTAATTCAAGTCAAGAATAAATGTATGAATTCACAGTTTGTCATTCATCAGTAGCCATAACATGTATATTCAATGAACAAACAAAAAAAAAAAAAAAAAAAAAGAAACCAATTTAGAGTGGAACTGTATCAAGACTGTGAACAGCTATATTGCTATGGTTTATCTATTAGGATTTTTTAATGTAACATTTAGAGTCTACCGTCCACTTTAATAAACCCAACACATCAGAAACAGAATAATAATAATAAAAAAAAAAAAGAGACATTCGGCTATAACCTCTTAAAGATACAATTCAGATATAGTTTGATTATGAAGTCAGACCCAAGAAATTATTATTTTACTTTTTTCTTACTCTCTCCCCCCTCATCCACCTCCTTCTCTCTTTTCCTTCCTTTCTCTCTACCCCTTTATTTTTCCTTCTTTGAGTAGCTAAGAGAGAGGAGGAAAAAAAATGTTAAGAGGAGAGTTCCGGAGGAGGAGCTTAGCACAGGTGGCTGAGCGTTTGTTCTCCAGCTTCAAGCACCTGATGATGTTTTCCATGCACCTAGCCCTGAGGTGAAGGGCGGCTATCTGGCCAGCAGAGTACACACGCTGCCGGAACCCACAGCGAAACCTACCTCGCTAGAAGAGACCTCCTAGACCGGAGGAGATCGCAAGCCACACAAATGAAATCGATAATACTGAAAGGGATCATACATTCAATACTGCTGATACTTTTCCCCCTGGCTTTCCTTTACCGCTACAAAAGGCAAACTTTTCAAGGACAAGAAAGTGTTAAAGGCACATTACTACTGCATCAGTCGCCTCAGTAACTTTATCTGTCAATGCATCGTACTACCCCACAAGATAAAGTCTGTAAGGATAATCCTAAATCAAAGACTTGCATCAAACCCGCAATATAAGCTAACCATCTATTTTCCAGTCTACAAACTCACCCTCCCACTCGACGAAGAGACAGGTGGCCTCCCGGGGCGCTGCACAAGAGACTGACAGCGGGATACAACGTGAGAGGCTTTAGGTGAGCCGTTGGGGCTTAGCGATCATCCTCCTCCCCCACCGATGCTGCGAGGGAGGAGGCGCTTGTAGAAGCCTGTCACTTTGGTGCTCAGCGGAGGGACGTGCACAGCTGATCGGAACCCTAGTGAGAGGGCTAGCAAGCGGTCCTCTATTTCCAGTTCCTCCTCTTCCACCACTCGCCCTACCCGGTCCCGGAATCTGACGTGAGAGTTGCCGGTGAACCCCTCCCCCCCCACCGGTGTTGCGTGGGAGGAGGTGGGCAGTGGAAAGTGAGCGCATCAAACCTTGAAAGCCGAAAAGCCTTATCTTCCTGCCATGAAAACGGGGAAAGGACCTTGCAGACCGGAGGCCACCGGCGAGCCTAGAATCCGCCTGAGAGCACCAAAATTGGGAAGGGTGAGTACATGCTTAAAAATAAAGTTATCTGATTCAACATAAGTCTAAAGCTAATAGAAAAAGGAAGAATAAAAGGGGAAAATAGAACTTTAATTAGGAGGGAAACAACTAAAAACAAGATCCTTGAAAGACATAAAGAATATGAAGACCACAGCAAGAAAGGAATTTCTAATTAAGGAAGGGCCAAGACAAGAATCTTTCTTTCTTACATGTTAAACTATCTTAAAATAATAAAAATATCTCCCTTCATCCTATTTAAAAAGCTATAAAGGAACTTTCCTCTAGAACCACTAGCGAAGTGGAGATCACCCTGCAGAGACACTCTTTAAAGCAGATCAAGAAGAAGAGCTGCAACAGAAAAATAAGGGGAGGAAGGAAAAGAAAAAAAGAGAGCATGCAATTTTTAAACTACTTTCTCATTTACTTCTATTATGAGCCGGACCATTTTTGGAGCAGTAAATGGCAGCAGTTTTGCAAGAGTTATCATTTTTTAAGTGCACTATATGGCAACACTATTTCCTGCCATGTTCCAGGTGCCTAGCTAGCTCTCTCTTTCATGGAAACAAAGCACATTTGATAATAAAAGTAAATTAGAAACTTTTTTAAAATTGTATGTTCTGTCTGATTCATAAAATAATGTTTTGGTGTTTTATATCCCTTTAACATCATATTACTATATAGTTATGTCATTTTCATACCATTTTATAGAAAACAAACATTTTTAGAGACTCTACGTTGGCTGATACCTTGATTGGTACTATTTAGTTACAAGGGAATAACTTATTATCAAACTAGTCAGATAACCATACCTCCTTGTTCCTTTAATAACGAGTAAAAACAACAAGATTTTAAAGAAAGAATAGAAAATATATAAAAAGAAGATATATTTATTATTAAACAAAATGTTAATGGTAAGAATGGAATCACTCTTTAAAACCTCACTTAAAGTCCTGTAGTAGGAAATCTGTTGTGAGTCACGACTCACCAAGCAACTTATCTAGATATCAGCAAGTGGACCCAGTGCTGGTTCATTCCCACACTTTTGCCTGGCTTTTTACAAACAGCAATTTGTGGGTAAGAGTTTAAGGTTCACAGAATATTTAATATCTATGTACTGGTACTGTTAATCCATACTAAAACAATTGTATCACCATTTTTCTAAATTAATAATTCCTTAGCAAAGTCTTTAAAAGTATGGTCCTCATTTATGGGAGCATGACAAAAGTAGGAATATTTGAAGAATGCTATTTTAGATGCACATTTACATACATTAAAGGGACAGTAAAGTCAAAATAAACTTTCATGAATCAGATAGAACCGGCAATTTAAAAACTTTAAAATACTTTTAGAGTATTAGATTTGCTTTGTGTTCTCTTGGTATCCTTTGATAAAAAGCATAACACAGTAGGCTTGGAAACAGCAAAAGTTTAAGACAAATTAATCACATTATGGTTCTCTAGAAAAGTAGCATTGTAAAGATAAAGGGCCAGATTACGAGTGGTGTGCTAACTGTTGCATGCAAGCAATATCGGGTTTATTGCAGCTGTTTATGTGCTTCAGAAGTAGTGAGCATATTATAAGTTGAAAGTATATGTGTTCGCTGAAGCGCTATTAAGTTTAACGCACGTCTGGATAGCGCAACTTCAGATCTCTGGTTAACTGTTACCCTTGAATAAAAAGTTGCACAAAAAACATTAAAAATATATTTAACAGTACAGTTACACTTAGGATAACTATAACAAATAAAATATTGTTAAACAAATTGCAATAAGAAGTTACAAGGGCTCTAAGATATGAGGTCTCAGGTTTAAGAAAAAAAAGCTGCAAATGACTTTAACATAGAGATACATACATATATAAATATGTGTATATTATGTGTAAAAATCATTTTATGCAATATTTATCTATACTATTATTGCGTTTGTAATGTCCGTCGCCGTCGGCAGTTGTGCACGCATCCTCAATGGAATGTTGGCAGCGTGAGGACAAAAGAATTAACCTGGATGCAGCGAAGCTGCATCCAGGTGATTCGGTGGATTCGGTGGATTCTTTCACCACCCTGCCATTTTCGGAATCCACTGGGATGCAGCGTAAGCTGCATTCTGGTGGATGCAGCAAAGGCAAACGGAGCATTACAAAAGCAACAACTAACCGCCCGCATCAAGTATTAAAAAAAAAAAAAACTAACCGCCTGCATCAAGTATTAAAAAAAAAAAAATAACCGCCTGCATCAAGTATTAAAAAAAAAAAAAATAACCGCCTGCATCAAGTATTAAAAAACCCCCAGAAATATTACAAAAAAAACCTCCTACACGAAGTATTAACACATACACCGCAAACCCCTACATCGCTAAATAATAAAGTAATTATCCCCTTACTCACTTAACAGCCAACCGCCCACATCGGAATTCTTCTAATTACCCTGCTAACCTGCAAGACGCAAAACCCCTTCATCGCAATAAACCTATTTACCCTATTAACCCCTAAACCACAAAACTCCCACATTGCAATAAACCTAATTAACTTATTAACCCCTTAAACCGCCAAAACCCACAATGCAAATAACTATTTAAATAACTAAGTACCCTAACCTAACACTCCCTTAAATTAACCCAAATTGCCTAAACTAATTAATTCTAAAAAAAAAAAAAAAAAAAAAAAAAAAACTAAGATTACAAAAAATAAAAAAGGCTAACATTAAAGAAAATAAAAAAAATAAAATTTCCAAATTTAACAAAATTAAACCTATTCCCTATGAAAATAAAAAAGCCCCCCCAAAATAAAAACACCCCCTACTCTAAGAATAAACTACCAGTAGCCCCTAAAAGGGCTTTTTACAGGGCATTGCCCTAAGATAATCAGCTCTTTAAATCAGCTTATAGAATTTCAGTAGCTCTCCTCCTATTGGCTGATTTGAACAGCCAATAGGATTTGAGTAGCTTTCGTCCTATTGGCTGATTTGAATTTGAAGAATCATATCAGCCAATAGGAATTTAAGTGACGCCATTTTTAATCCCGTACCTTGAATTCTCTATCCAGTGTGCGTCGAAGATCGTTTGAAGAGGATCATCCACGCTCGATGGCTCCGCGGTCACCGGTCTTCAGTTCCAGGGTCACCAGTCTTCAGTTCCAGGGTCGCCGGTCTTCAGCTCCGTGGTTATCAGTCTTCAGCTATGCTCTGCGCAGGATGTTCCTGGAAGAAGAAAGAAGATGCTTCACTGCCTGGAACAGGACCTTCTCCGCCGGACTTCAGGAACGGTGAGTAGCAACCTGGAGGTTAGAGTTAGGTTTTTTTAAGTTTTTTTTTTGGGGGGGGGTTGTTTTATTTAGATTAGGGATGGGCAGTAAAAGAGCTAAATGCCCTTTTAAGGGCAAAGCCCAAACAAATGCCTTTTTCAGGGCAATGGGTAGTTTAGGTTTTTTAGTGTTAGGTTCTTTTATTTTGGGGAGTTTGGTGGGTGTGGGGGTTTACTGTTAGGGAGGCTTTGTGTATTTTTTGTAAAAGTGCTGATTATCTTGGGGCAACTGGTAGTTTATTCTTAGAGTAGGGGGTGTTTTTATGTTGGGGGGGCTTTTTATTTTTATAGGGATTATGTTTAATTTTGTAAAATTTGGTAATTTGATTTTTTATTTTCTGTAATGTTAGCCTTTTTTATTTTTTGTAAACTTATTTTTTTATTTTTTGTAACTTTGTTAGACTTTTATTTTGGGGTGTTTGGTGGGTGGGGGGTTTTACTGTTAGGGGGGACTTTGTGTATTTTTTGTTAAAGACCTGATTATCTTGGGGCAATGCCCTGGAAAAAGCCCTTCTAAGGGCTACTGGTAGTTTATTCTCAGAGTAGGGGGTGTTTTTATTTTGTTTTTGTTTTTTTTATTTTCATAGGGATTAGGTTTAATATGGTAAAATTTGGTAATTTGATTTTTTATTTTCTGTAATGTTAGCCTTTTTTATTTTTTGTAAAATTAGTTTTCTTATTTTTTCTTATTTTTTGTAACTTTAGAATGTATTAGTTTAGGTAATTTGGGTTAATTTAAGGGGGTGTTAGGTTAGGGGGTGTTAGGTTAGGAGTGTTAGGTTAGGGTGCTTAGTTATTTAAACAGTTATTTGCGTTGTGGGTTTTGGCGGTTTAAGGGGTTAATAAGTTAATTAGGTTTATTGCGATGTGGGAGTTTTGCGGTTTAGGGTTTAATAGGGTAAATAGGTTTGTTGCAATGTGGGGGTTTTGTGGTTTTGGGATTATTAGTTTAATTATGTTTATTACGATATTTAAGACAGTAGTCCATTATAATTATAGTATTGCTACACCTGTAGCTTAAATATTTATATAAAAGAAGAGTTACAAAATAGGTTGTTTCTACATCTGTAGTTTGAAAAACAATTAGACTGCCTTCTGGGCAGGCTTATCGACTAGTATTTAAAAAGAGTTTAACTGTGCTTGTACTGTAAATATTTCACATGCCAATGTTCTTCACATAGGGGAATATGTTCTGAGAATTTTTAAATAGATATTCCTATATATATAGGCGGGAGGAGGTATCACAAGAGAAGATACTCGCTTTGGGAGGGGGAGAAGAGGCAGGAACAGGAGATTCGAGGGAATCGAGGTTACACACGCATGACAACCAGGAATCAGGAGAGGCAAGATCTATTTTAGGAGAACATCCAACTGGGGATAAACTCACTGTGGTTAATCTCTCATCCTTTCCCCTCAACAATGCCCACGAAGAAGTTTTGTCAAAGGGTTTGTCATTTTGCCCTGCTTCAGGTCTAGACACTAAGGTCACTAAGAACATAAATCTTTTTGCTAGAAAGCTTGTTCTTAAAAAAAAAAAATTAAAGAATCTCCAGTAAAAAGTGAGGCAGATAGAGAAACACTAGCAGTTTTGATCTCTTTGTTGTCTGACCAAGATGAAGATGTGGAGGGAAAGGATGAGAAATTTCCAGTGAAATCTAACTTTTCTAATAAATCGAGTTATATGTCTGCTCTATCCCTAGTCCCCAGTATTCAAAGCTTTGTCAGATGTGTTGAAAAAGATATACCCAAAATTAGGAACACTGCAATAGTAGTAGACAATATAACTAAGGTGAGCAGCCCTAAATGAGCTAAAAAACAGAGACAACATTGTCATCAAATTGTCGGACAAAGGTGGCAATGTCGTCCTGATGAATAAAGTAGACTATGTCAAAGAAGCTATGAGGCAGCTACTTGATCCCCATCAATATAGTTGTGTGAACAGATTGGAATACTATAAGTCCTGTAATGAACTCCTGTTTATCTTAAATGATGGCCTGACAGATGGACTCATTACCCATAGCGAGCATCAATTTATGTACCAAGAATATCCCGTTCTCCCCACATTCTATTGCTTTCCTAAACTGCATAAAAATCTGGAGAAACCTCCAGGTAGACCCATAATCTCTGGCACAGGAGGCCCCATGGAGAATGTCAGTAAATATGTGGACTTTTTTCTTAAACCATTTCTGACATCCATGCCCTCCTATGTCAGAGATACTAATGAGGTTTTGCAGAGGTTGTACAATGTGAGTGTGGGGGATAACACACTCTTGGTAACCCTAGATGTAGAGTCCCTCTAATCTTCCATACCCCATCAAGCTGGTCTTAATGCTGCAAGATATTTTCTGGAAACAAGAGGGATAGACTATAAAAATCATGCAAACTATGTAGTGAAACTGATTGAGTTTATTTTGACAAACAGCATTTTTGCTTTTGATAGTAGAAGATAGTAGAAAGTATCGTCAGGAGAGAGGAACAGCCATGGGTGCCCCGTGTGCCCCCACTTACGCTTGCCTTCATTTAGGCTTCTGGGAAATTAATGAAGTATTCACCAGACTGAGTGAGTGGGTGGAGGCACATGTGGTACTCTGGATGAGATATGTGGATGATGTGTTCATCCTATAGGAGGGAACTGTAGACCAGATAAATACCTTTGTTAAGCTTCTTAATGATAATTCTCTGAATATCTATCTTACTTGTGAAGTCAATGATGTGGAAACTTTGTTTCTTGACCTAAAAATTAGGAAACATAGAAATGGTTTGGTCACTGAGGTCTTTAGAAAGGAGACGGCGACCAATAGCCTTTTAAATGCGGAGAGCCACCACCCAAGGGCACTCAAGGATGCCATACCGACGAGGCAGTTCGTAAGACTGAAGAGGAACTGCTCCATGGAGGCATCGTTTGAAAGGAATGCAGAAGATATGGCAGAGGCTATTCTAACAGGCAGGTTAAAAAAGTGTAGCCAGGAGCTAGAAAAAGTTCTAGAAAAGAAATGCTGTTTATAACAAAATCAAAGAAGGATGATGACATGGTCATGGTCATTACCAGATATAACAGTCACTGGGATAAGATTAGGGCAATTTTCTAAAAAATTGGCATATCTTACAAGCAGATAATTTCTTAGAAGGGATTATCCCTGGTTACCCCTAACTAACAGCTAGAAGAGCTTTGAGCCTCAAGGACTCCCTTGTCCATAGCGAGTATGTAAGAGGTACCCCCACAAAGAACTGGTTGAGAACTAGTCGGCCAAGAGTTAGTAGTCAGCCCTGTGGGAGATGTGTTTACTGCAGTCACATGGTGTGAACAAAAACGTTCCATACAGATATAAACCATGTTTTTAAAATAAAACAATGAATTAACTGCAACTCCACAGGGGTGAGTTACCTTTTCTCTTGTTCCTGTCCGTTATTTTATGTCTGTAAAACAACTAGAGAACTAAAAGATAGAGTAAGAGAGCACAGGTATGATATCAAACACAGGGAGACACTTTGCAGAAAAACATGGATCAACTTCTGATGATTTAACTGTCATTGGTGTTGAACAAGTAAAGCCAAAGAGGAGAGGAGGTAACATTAATAAAATTCTGCTTCAAAAAGAATCTAAATGGATGTACAGTATCCCACAAAAGTGAGTAAACCCCTCACATTTTTGTAAATATTTTATTATATCTTTTCATGTGACAACACTGAAGAAATTACACTTTGCTACAATGTAAAGTAGTGAGTGTACAGCATGTATAACAGTGTAAATTTGCTGTCCCCTCAAAATAACTCAACACACAGCCATTAATGTCTAAACTGTTGGCAACAAAGGTGAGTACACCCCTAAGTGGAAATATCCAAATTGGGCCCAATTAGCTATTTTCCCTCCCCGATGTCATGTGACTCATTAGTGTTACAAGGTCTCAGGTGTGAATGGGGAGCAGGTGTGTTAAATTTGGTGTTATCGCTCTCGCACTTTCTCATACTGGTCACTGGAAGTTCAACATGGCACCTCATGGCAAAGAACTCTCTGATTGCCAAGACTCTAAAACTGAGCTGAAGCATGGTGGGCAAGACCATAGAGCGCTTTCACAGGACAGGTTCCACTCAGAACAGACCTCACCATGGTTGACTAAAGAAGTTGAGTGCACGTGCTCAGCGCCATATCCAGAGGTTGTCTTTGGGAAATAGACATATGAGTGCTGCCAGCATTGCTGCAGAGGTTGAAGTGGTAGGGGGTCAGCCTGTCAGTGCTCAGACCATACACCGCACACTGCATCATGATCTGCATGGGTGTCATCTGAGAAAGAAGCCTCTTCTAAAGATGATGCACAAGAAAGCCTGCAAACAGTTTGCTGAAGACAAGCAGATTAAGGACATGGATTACTGGAACTATGTCCTATGGTCCGATGAGACCAAGATAAACTTATTTGGTTCAGATGGTGTCAAGCTTGTGAACCAGGTGAGGAGTACAAAGACAAGTGTGTCTTGCCTACAGTCAAGCATGGTGGTGGGAGTGTTATGGTCTGGGCCTGCATGAGTGTTGCCGGCACTGGGAAGCTACAGTTCATTGAAGGAACCATGAATGCCAATATGTACTGTGACATACTGAAGCAGAGCATGATCCCCTCCCTTTGGAGACTGGGCTGCAGGGCAGAATTCCAACATGATAACAACCTCAAACACAACTCCTAGACAACCACTGCCTTGCTAAAGAAGCTGAGGGTAAAGGTGATGGATTGGCCAAGCATGTCTCCAGGCCTAAACCCTATTGAGCATCTGTGGGGCATCCTCAAATGGAAGGTGGGGGAGCGCAAGGTCTCTAACATCCACCAGCTCTGTGATGTCATCATGGAGGAGTGGAAGAGGACTCCAGTGGCAACCTGTCAAGCTCTGGTGAACTCCATGCCCAAGAGGGTTAAGGCAGTGCTGGAAAAAAATGGTGGCCACACAAAATATTGACACTTTGGGCCCAATTTGGACATTTTCACTTAAGGGTGTACTCACTTTTGTTGCCAACGGTTTAGACATTTATGGCTGTGTGTTTAAATAATTTAGAGGGGGCAGCAAATTTACACTGGTATACAGGCTGTACACTCACTGCTTAACATTTTAGCAAAGTGTAATTTCTTCAGTGTTGTCACATGAAAAGATATAATAAAATATTAACAAAAATGTGAGGGGTGTACTCACTTTTGTGGGATACTATATGTATTAAATACCTTATCACCAAAAGGTTTAAATGAGAAGCTAGAAGTTGCAAGTTTTTTGTAACCTGCATTATTGTAAAACTGCTCCCTACTTACGGTAAGTTTTATTTCAGTGCTATTTATCAGTTAAACAATAATATGTATTCCTTCCATTGGCAATGGTGTAGTGATACATAAACTCTGTTAACATATGTTACAATGTTGCAAATTTATGTTTCATGAAGTTGCCTGATATCCTATTATGTATATATTGTATATGTTTGTTCTAGCAAGTTTAAATATAATAGAGAAGTATACTAATAAATGTGTACTTCGTAATGTCTCTCCCCCATTGGATGCCATGGAACACAGCAGAGTGAGATATTCTAGTAACTCCACCTTCCTAAGCTGACGAAGCCCCTAAGACGGCCCATTGAGGGGAGGGGCAAAACACGTCATCATTCCCGCAATCGATACTCACCTGTGAGCTGATGGTCAGCTGTGAACCAAACTCTCCATGCTGAATGTGTGTTTGGCATGTGGAACAAAGTGCCCGCAAACAGATGCAGGAGATGAGCTTAATTGCAGCTATTAAGAGTTACACCTGCCTTAAGTAAAAACACAGCACAACTGATAACTACACAGTCCGGATACGGGATCTTGGAAAAGACCCCAAAAAAGAGGTATCAGGGTAAATTGCCCCATTACCGAAGAAGTTGTTTATTGAAAAGCTCACTTTGTGCTGCAGTGCACAGAGACTGTCTGTATACATTTCCGTTTATGGTTTTGGACAGGGCCGGACTGGGAATAAAAGCAGCCCTGGAAAAATATGAAGACCAGCCCTATTTTCCGTTGTGTTGGTAGAATTCACAGGCCCCATTTTTCTTAAAGAGGATTACTAGGATACTTATTCCCCAATATTTTTTTCATAATTAAATTATTTTACTTTGCATTAAATAAAAATGCCAAATTGTTGTTATATAAGCACCCTACAACCCAATTGCAGCAATTAATCTCCCCTTTAAATTGTAACTTTCCAGCCCTATCTGCTGCAGCCCACCGGGAAATCTCCTGGTATCCTGGTAGGCCAATCCGGCCCTGGTTTTGGAGAGTGTGGTTGCACTAAGTGCTCCTTATACCCACTAACATTCACTTTATGCTTTTGTCTACAGTTGGGACATTTCCAGGGAGCGTGCTATGGCAATGTCTTTGGCATGCCATAATATGTTTATGTTATTTACGGTATACACAACAGACGTCTGTTTAGGTAATAATTATTACTTTTGCAAGTGTTCTTTTGGTTTAGGTATCAGCTACACAGTTGCACTTTGAATTTAATGTGCGCTGGTATTACAAGTTAGGTGGAATGCGAACGTGTCCTCGCCAGAGTTGCCAACTTTAGCCCCCAGAAACTGCCTAGTGCAGTTATTTAAAAAAAAAATGCTAACATTTTTTTTGGGGTGGGGGGGAGTCAGAAAATTAACCAGAGGTCTGACCTCTACTTAAATTTTTTGAGTGCTAATTGCTATCACAAGCTCGTGGTAGCAATAACCAGACACTTGTAATGGCTATTTATTTATCGAGCCCCTGTAAATGGGCGAATATTGTAATCTAGCCCTAAGCGGATAATAAGGAAAGCTAAAGTTCATTCAGAAGAGAAGCTAAAATGCTAAATAAACGTTCTTTGGTTAAAATAGTAAGGGCTAGATTACAATTGGAGCGTTAAATTATCGCACACCTGCAAATTTGTCCGGTTGCCGGTGTGCGATAACTAAGCAGCCATTATAAGTAGCTGGTTATTGCTACCGTGAGCTTGCGGTAGCAATTAGAGCTTATAAAATTAACCAGAGATCAGATCTCTGGTTAATTTTATATATGTCCACAACATGCCCCCAAAATCAAGTATGATATATTTTATTAAAATCTTTATTTTTTAATAAAATGACTGCAAGAAGCAGTTTTTGGGGTCTAAAGAGAGCGGGTTTGTGTGTTCCCAGTAAATATATATGTATATGCTTATATACATAATATATATTTATGTGTTAATATGTGTATATTAGCAAATAAATATATATGTATATAAGCATATACATATATATTTACAAATGCTACAATTGCTGCACAACGTACCCCCTTCACTGCGTGAGGTTCTGATCCCGTCTCTGCCGGCATCAGAACAAGGCTCCCATTGGAGCCTATGGAAGCCTGCTGTTGTGAGCGCAATGCTTCCCAGCAAAGCGAACGTGAGCTGGCTTTCGTATAGCTGACAAATTGTAATACCAGCCCACATTAGCGCCTTAAATTGGGGAAAATTAGTCAAGAGAGCTGAGTGTTGGAAGGAGATGAGACAACACCATTAGAGCAGATTGTGTAAATAAGACAAAACCATTTAAATATGCTACTATAATCAGTGATTTGGTTAGAATGTTTACAAAGGATAGATTTTTATTACATATATTAAAAATAAATTGTGAAAGTGTTACATCCAGATAATATTTATTAAGTGCTTTAATAAAACTTTAAAGGGACAGTAAAGTAAAAATAAAATGTTCATGATTCAGATAGTGCATGTAATTTTAAACAACTTTCCGATATACTTTTATCATCAAATTTGCTTTCTTCTGGTGAAATTTTTAAAACTTACTTATGAGAGGGCACTAATTGGCTAAAATGCAAGTCTGTCAAAAGAACTGAAATTAGGGGCAGTCTGCAGAGTTTTAGATACAAGGTAATCACAGAGGTGTTGGTTATGCAAAACTGGGGAATAGGTAATAAAGGGAGTATCTATCTTTTTAAACAATACAAGTTCTGGTGTGGACTGTCTCTTTAATCTGTGCTAGGTCTAAATTACCTAATTTAATCAGTCACTGTTGGCAGGAGATGTTTCAGTTTATTGGAGAATTGCAAAGGTAGTACTTTTTAAGAGAAGGAGCAAATGGAACTACATTAAACCTTAGTCAAATAATAATAATGCTGCAATCTGGCCAAAGACAGCACACTGTTTCAGACCACACTAATCTAGATAAAATGGTAGGTCAGGATGGAGTTGTTGATGTTGCTTTACTTGCTTATACGTTTTAACAAAGTATTTGACACTGTTTTACAAAACTATTTATTTCACATGCTGCATCGCCTTAAAGTAGAATCAAGATTTGTTAAGTAGGTAGAATGTTGGCTTAAAGAGATAGTAAACCCATATTTTTTCTTTCATGATTCAGATAGAGCATGCAATTTTAAGCAACTTTCTAATTTACTACTATTATCATTTTTTATTTGTTCTCTTGCTATCTTTATTTGAAAAGCAAGAATTAAGCTTAGAAGCCGGCCCATTTTTGGTTTAGCACCTAAGATGCGCTTGCTGATTGGTGGCTAAATGTAGCCACCAATCAGCAAGCACTATCCAGGATGCTGAACCAAAAAAGGTCTGGCTCCTTATCTTAGATCATGTCCGCTCGCCTTTTCATAAATCTACCCCTATATCTTCATAAAGATATACATGAATTAGAAATTGTTCAAAGTGGGCTACTAAACTGGCACATGCTCAAAAAACGAAGGGAGAATGGAGAGCAGTAATATGTTAAAATCTTCCAGTATATTAAGGGATTTAAGAGATTTGAGAGCTTACATAAAAAAAAATAAACAAACACCAGAGCGAGCAATCTTTTTTTAAGAGAGTTTATTGGAAACTGTTATCTGGTTTAGAGCACCAGTTTAGCTGGCAAATAAACTACCTGGCTAGTAACGTAAAAAGTGAGCTCATGTTTTTATAACTGCTAGAGTCTATCCCAGGTGTGGTGCCAATGAGAAGGTAAAGTAGGATAGTTGATAACTGGGAATTGTATACTCTCTTCTTCTGACTCTACTAGATATTGTACAGATAGCTTGCTTATTTACACTTATGTGTCTCGTTGAGTACACAGATACAAACCAATGTCTTCAGCTGTAACACCGTTTATGTGGAGAACACTGGACTTTCTGTCTTTGTTAAAAATAATTTGAAACTGCTCATCACCTTCAGTATTCTTATATGCACTTGTTATATACTGGGGTCCTTGATAAGGATTTTGTTTGTACCATAAAATAAAGTCAGCTGTGGTAAGAGATTGGTGATCACAGGTGATATTGAGATCTGTTCCAGGTAAGACTTCAATAGTTGAGGGCTGGATTAAATTAGAGTAGCAGGTAGAATCTGAAACATAAAAAGCAACAACATATTACAAAAATATCTTGTAAATATCTTAAAATGCTATAAGTTATGGAAATATAAGTCTACTTACATAAAAATATTAAGATACAAGTCCTGAAGAGAAACATTTTTTACAAAGTAATAACATAGAAATAGCAGAGCAAATAAAATAAAGTTCAGTGCATAACAAATCTCCTTGGGCTTGCTGTCTTGTAAGTTTTGTATTTAACATCATTATATTCTGCTGTGTAGTACAAAACTTTCCACGCCCACTTTGACGGGCAACAGCCTGCTTGAATAGTTACCATACCCAAGCCAATGACAACAGCGCCATCTTGTGAACTGAATTAAAATAATAATAAAAAAAAGATGATCTTGCATACTCCTATAATAATATACTTAATTATGTCATGGAATTGAACTTTTATACATTACAAATAAAGCATAAAGCATCATATTTTCATACTGTTAAACAATAAGCAAATATAGCGACAAAAATGTTTGCAGATTTTCCTTAAAGGGACACTTTGGGCCATATTACAAGTGGAGCAGTATTTATTGCTCCCACTGGAGCACAAACTCTACTAGAAGTAAGCTTTTTCAAGTCATCGGGTAATGCTTGTATTACAAGTTGAAAGTAAACTGTTTCTGTTTGCGCGCTAACCTGACGCACATAAAAAGCCAAACTTAGAATATCTTGCACATGATAACGTATTCCCCATAAAAGTCAAGGGAGCAAAAAAAAAAGTTAAAAAAAAAACTTAACACCCTACTCGTCCGCAAACACGATCACATATTCTCAAGTGAGCTAACCCGACATGAAATTATAGATATATCACATTCCAAGATTCTTCACATAGCAGAATATGTTGTACGTTACTCTAGGAGGACTGTTCATATTAATTTTTGAAGTAACCAAGGGTTGTAGTATATGTGCCCCTATAAACCTGTTGCCTGTTACTTACTATGCACCTGACTGTACTAATACTCTGCTTTGGCTCTGTATACAAACTACTGTAGCCTTCCTCTTTGTTCCTCTGCAGTGACAAGAGGGGACTTTAATATTGATTCTGGCAAGTTTAATTCTTTACCCCTGTGAAGAACTTTAGGAATTTTTCCATTTGTTTTAATCAGAAATAGAGCATTGGTTTTAATTACCACATTTAGCAGATGTTTTAGGGGGCTATAAACTTTATTTTTATTGTATGGTGTCCTGCGGACCTGTCACCCAGGCTGCTCTGGGGTTAACTGCCTGGGTTGCTGGGAACTTTGCAGCTGTCTGTCAGTGTTCAGGGCTGTGGAGTTTGCTGTGGCTTAGGATGTGTACCCAGTCCAGTCTGCGGTCCATTCCTGTGTTTTGTGTGTATATATATATACTGTATATATATATATATATATATATATATAGTAATTGTGTAGATGGAGGGCACTCACAGGACTTTATACAATAAGTATTCTTTATTCAAATTACTAATTTCATATATTAGAGAATGTCAACGTTTCGGCCTATCGTATCTCTGTTTGCAGCATCGGGAGTCCGTCTTGAGAGTGCGGTCCGCACTTATTAAGATTATGAAATTGTCTTGAAGAAGGCCTCAGGATAGGCCGAAACGTCGTTATTGTATAAAGTCCTGTGAGTGCCCTCCATCTACACAATTACTCTATACTTTCTTATTGAGGATAGCACCCAGGCATTGGCGACACAGGTGTGGAAGGAGTGCTAGGCTACCGGCTACAGTGTATATATATATATATATATATATATATATATATATATATATATATATATATATATAGTAAATAAAAATGTGTGTAGATGATTAAATATGCTCAAAACACAGTAAAACATGACAGTTAAGTATATCAGTGGCAAGCAAAAAATTTAGAAATACTCGCCTAGATTACGAGTTTGTTGGTAAGGCTGTGCGGTGCTAACGCGCAGTTTTCCCTCACCGCTCACCTACAGACAATGCTGGTATTACGGGTTTTTAGAAACCCGGCGTTATCCGCAAAAAAGTGAGTGTAGAGCAATCAGCCAATAGGATTGAGCTTGCATTCTATTAGCTGATCAAATCAGCCAATAGAATGCCAGCTCAATCCTATTGGCTGATTGGATCAGCCAATAGGATTTTTTCTACCTTAATTCCAAATGGCTGATATAATTCTATCAGCCAATCGGAATTGAAGGGACGCCATCTTGGATGATTTCATTTAAAGGAACCTTCATTCTTCTGTTAAACTTCGTTGGAAGAGGATGCTTCGCGTCGGATGTCTTGAAGATGGAGCTGCTCCGCGCCGGATGGATGAAGATAGAAGATGCCGTCTGGATGAAGACTTCTGCCCATCTTTAGGACCTCTTCTGGCCGGCTTTGATGAAGACTTCTGCCCGTCTGGAGGAATACTTCACTTCGCTTCGTTGAGGACTACGGCCCGGCTGGGTGAAGACTTCTCAAGGTAGGGTGATCTTAAAGGGGTTAGTGTTAGGTTTTATTAAGGGGGGATTGGGTGGGTTTTAGAGTACGGTTGGGTGTGTGGGTGGTGGGTTTTAATGTTGGGGGTATTGTACTTTTTTTTACAGGTAATAGAGCTGATTACTTTAGGGCAATGCCCCGCAAAAGGCCCTTTTAAGGGCTATTTGTAATTTAGTATAGGGTAGGGCTTTTTATTATTTTGGGGATCTTTTTTATTTTATTAGGGGGATTAGATTGGGTGTAATTAGTTAAAAAAAACTTTTAATTATTTTATTATTTTATGTAATTTAGTGTTTGTTTGTTTTCGTACTTTAGATTTTTTTTTTTAATTGTATTTAGTTTAGGTAATTAATTTAATTATAGTGTAGTGTTCGGTGTAATTGTAACTTAGGTTAGGATTTATTTTACAGGTAAATTTGTCTTTAATTTAACTAGGTAGCTATTAAATAGTTAATAACTATTTAATAACTATTCTACTTAGTTAAAATAAATACAAAGTTGCCTGTAAAATAAAAATAAATCCTAAGATAGCTACAATGTAACTATTAGTTATATTGTAGCTATTTTAGGGTTTATTTTATAGATAATTTAATTAATGTTAGTTATTTTATTTAGATTTATTTAAATTATATTTAAGTTAGGGGGTGTTAGGGTTAGGGTTAGACTTAGGTTTAAGGGTTAATACATTTAATATAGTTGCAGCGATGCTGGGGGCGGCAGATTAGGGATTAATAAATGTAGGTAGGTGTCGGCGATGTTAGGGATGGCAGATTTGGGGTTAATAAAATTTAAATAGTGTTTGCGATGCGGGAAGGCGGCAGTTTAGGGGTTAATATATTTTTAATAGTGGCAGCGATTTCCGGTTCGGCAGATTAGGGGTTATTTTTTTTTTTATTGTTTGCGATGGGGGGGGGGGGGCTCGGTTTATGGGTTATCAGGTAGTTTATGGGTGTTAGTGTACTTTTTAGCACTTTAGTTAAGAGTTTTATGCTACAGCGTTAGCCCATAAAACTCTTAACTACTGACTTTTAAATGCAGTACCATTCTTGACAGGAGAGGCTGTACCGCTCACTTTTTAGAAGACTTGTAATACTGGCGTTATGCAAGTCCCATTGAAAATATAGGATACGCAATTTACGTAAGTTGATTTGCGGTATTACCGAGTCTGGCCAAAAAAGTGAGCGGTACACCTGTCATTTCAAGACTCGTAATACCAGCGTTAGGAAAAAAGCAGCGTTGGGACCTCTCAACGCTTCTTTTTAAGGCTAACGCAAGACTCGTAATCTCGCCGACTGTTTGCAGTTTTAGAATGTTAGTGGAAATTTTCACAAAATAGCTGCCTAGGATGTGTTGTGTTTTCTCACATGAAGCCTGCCCTTTTCAGGGCTCCTACCTTCCAGCTACGGGGTGTAGCATACATTGCCTCAAACAATAAACGGAACACACTTTGCTCTCCAGAGTCCAGATGATCACCGGTCCCCTGGGAACTATGCAGGTCCGCCTTGAAATTGTCCCCCAGTTTGCCAGTGTGGTAGTTATACAGGCTAAAATGCTTCCTCTTTTCAGCAGCAAAACTGATGATCCATATCCACTGTAGTATACTGTGTATTCAGACCAGTAACAGCTTCTCTCAAAAAACAGCCTGCTCACCTGACCGCTAAGTACCTGCATCAAACAAACTCCAGCCCAATTCAGCAGGAAAGGAAAACGCCCGGTGTATGAGGATAAGTTTCAAACATAATCAAAGAACAAACCGGCATGGTTCCTTAGTGCTGTTAAAACAGAGCTTTATTTAACCAATTTAAAAGTTTGTCCAGAAGTGTCTGACATGTTTTGGCGTGAGTGCCTTAATCATAGACATGATCTTGCTTTAAAAACAACTTAATTTAAACGAAAGCCTTTGCTTCTATTGGTAACTCATTATAATCACATGATTATCTTCTAGTCACATTTAAAGGGCTATTATACATCTAAAAAAGAATCATAAATACATAGAAGAAACAAAGCTTAGGAGCTCATGGTTACAAAGTTTGTCTAGATATATGGCAAATAATATTATTACCTTTGTGGCAAAAACACACCTTTGCAAAATGTTAAAGGATAAGCAATCATAAAGATACATTAATCCTAATTCATTTGAAACATTGAATTTGCATATGCAATAAAAATGTTACAAAAAGTGTAAATACATATATCACAAAAAGAACTCACTTACTTAGAGCATAATCTATGCTTGTCCTATGCAATACATTTCTTTTTACTATTCACATGGGATTCTGATCTTAGTTACTATTCAAAACACTGACATTAAATTGGCACTACATTGATTGGCTTCTAGTCACATTTAAAGGGCTATAATATGTAAAAAAGAATCATAAATACATAGTAGAAACAAAGCTTAGGAGCTCATTATTACAAGATTTATCTAGATATATGGCAAATAATATTACCATTTGTAGCAAAAAACACACCTTTGCAAAATGTTAAAGGATAAGCAATCATAAAGATACATTAATCCCAATTCATTTGAAACATTGAATTTGCATATGCTATAAAAATGCTACAAAAAGTGTAAATACATATATTGCAAAAAGAACTAACTTACTTAGAGCATAATCTATGCTTGTCCTATGCAATACATTTCTTTTTACTATTCACATGGGATTCTGATCCATACTTATACTTAAAGGGACAGTCTACCATAGAATTGTTATTGTTTTAAAAGATAGATAATCCCTTCATTACCCATCCCCCAGTTTTGCATAACCAACACAGTTATATTAATGTACGTTTTATCTCTGTAATTACCTTGTATCTAGGAACCTTCTTCCAGCCCCCTGATCACATGACTGTGACTGTTTATTATCTATTGTCTTAAATTTAGCATTGTTTTGTGCTAAATCTTAAATAACCCCCTGTGCCTGAACACAGTGTTATCTATATGGCCCACGTGTACTTTCTGTCTCTGTATTGAAAAGAGATTTAAAAAGCATGTGATAAGAGGCAGCCCTCAAAGGCTTAGAAATTAGCATATGAGCCTACCTAGGCTTTGTTTCAACTAAGAATACCAAGAGAAAAAAGCAAATTTGATGATAAAAGTAAATTGGAAAATTGATTAAAATTAAAAGTCCTATCTGAATAATGAAAATGTAATTTATACTAGACTGTCCCTTTAATGCATGGTCTGTAAGTGAATATGTTTACTCAAGACATTAACCTATTCATAGTCATCTTTTAACAGAGAGAATAGACCAGATGTGAATACATTACTGAGAAAACAATGTCAGTAAATTCAGGATAAAAATATACTATGTAATATATACTATTGTTGTAAAAAGTATAGTTTATTCCCAGTAATTTATAATATCAAATACAGAGTTATAACCCTTAGGTGTACGTGTGCCTAATGTAAATATTCAAAACGCCTCTCTTTTATGTAATAATTTCACTATATCACCACCTCGTGAGGGCAGATTAGTTTTTTCGATGACCATCCATTTAAGGGTATCATTTTTATTGTCGTGTTTGGTAATGAAGTGGGTGGCAAGTTCAGTGGATTGGTGGCATCTTTTTATGTCGGACAGATGCTGTCTAATTCTTTCCCTGACCTCTCGCGTGGTGCATCCCACATACTGTCTAGTTTTGCAGGTGCACCAAATGAGATAGACCACATTCTTACGTCTACAATTCACATAGTCCCTGACTGTATATCTTTTGCAATTGTCCAATTTCTCAAAGTAGTCTGACCTGGTACTGAAACTACAGGGTATGCATGGGCCATATCCCCATTTATGCATTCCCTTAGTGGTTAGCCATGTCCTATCTCTGGAGTTTGTTGGTAATTCACTCTGGGAGATGATGTTTCCTATGGTAGCGCCTCTCCTATATGGAAAGGAACTTGACGAGGTACCTGGGCTTGTCCCATTTGGCCAGATGTGGTAACTAACCTTTCCATTTTTGTTTTTAAATCTTAGCTGAGAGCTTGTAAATGAGTGCTGGACTTTCTCTGTGTGTTGTATTAATTTGTTTTGTAATTTTCCCTATGGTTCTTGCACCCAGACCTGTCTGGGGTTGGATGCCTGTGACTCTGGCGACAGCACAGCTTCCTGTGAGTGCCAGTGAGCACCCAGGGCTGAGCATGTTGCAGGGTCATCGGATGTGTACCCGGTCCGGTATGAGAGTGCAGTCCACTTCCGTGTTTTGTATATGTCTAGGGTGATTACATAAGCCTGTGCACCCTTCCCTTGTTCCCAGTTTGTTTGGATTTGAGAGCTTGCATTGTGTGGATGTTTTAGGGTCCCAGGTATTGGAAAGGACCTTGACGAGGTACCTGGGCTTGTCCCATTTGGCCAGATGTGGTAACTAACCTTTCCATTTTTGTTTTTAAATCTTAGCTGAGAGCTTGTAAATGAGTGCTGGACTTTCTCTGTGTGTTGTATTAATTTGTTTTGTAATTTTCCCTATGGTTCTTGCACCCAGACCTGTCTGGGGTTGGATGCCTGTGACTCTGGCGACAGCACAGCTTCCTGTGAGTGCCAGTGAGCACCCAGGGCTGAGCATGTTGCAGGGTCATCGGATGTGTACCCGATCCGGTATGAGAGTGCAGTCCACTTCCGTGTTTTGTATATGTCTAGGGTGATTACATAAGCCTGTGCACCCTTCCCTTGTTCCCAGTTTGTTTGGATTTGAGAGCTTGCATTGTGTGGATGTTTTAGGGTCCCAGGTATTGGAAAGGACCTTGACGAGGTACCTGGGCTTGTCCCATTTGGCCAGATGTGGTAACTAACCTTTCCATTTTTGCTTTTAAAGCTTAGCTGAGAGCTTGTAAGTGAGTGCTGGACTTTCTCTGTGTGTTGTATTAATTTGTTTTGTAATTTTCCCTATTGTTCTTGCACCCAGATCTGTCTGGGGTTAGCTGCCTGTGACTCTGGGGACAGCACAGCTTCCAGTGAGTGCCAGTGAGCACCCAGGGCTGAGCATGTTTCAGGGTCATGGGATGTGTACCCGGTCCGGTATGAGAGTGCAGTCCCCTTCCATGTTTTGTATATGTCTAGGGTGATTAAATAAGCATGTGCACCCTTCCCTTGTTCCCAGTTTGTTTGGATTTGAGAGCTTGCCTTGTGTAGCTGTTTTAGGGTCCCAGGTATTGGAAAGGACCTTGACGAGGTACCTGGGCTTGTCCCATTTGGCCAGATATGGTAACTAACCTTTCCATGTTTGCTTTTAAATCTTAGCTGAGAGCTTGTGAGTGCTGGACTTTCTCTGTGTGTTGTATTAATTTGTTTTTTTAATTTTCCCTATGGTTCTTGCACCCAGACCTGTCTGGGGTTGGCTGCCTGTGACTCTGGGGACAGCACAGTTTCCTGTGAGTGCCAGTGAGCACCCAGGGCTGAGCATGTTGCAGGGTCATGGGATGTGTACCCAGTCCGGTATGAGAGTGCAGTCCCATTCTGTGTTTTGTATATGTCTAGGCCTAGGGTGATTACATAAGCCTGTGCACCCTTCCCTTGTTCCCAGTTTGTTTGGATTTGAGAGCTTGCATTGTGTGGCTGTTTTAGGGTCCCAGGTATTGGAAAGGATCTTGACGAGGTACCTGGGCTTGTCCCATTTGGCCAGATGTGGTAACTAACCTTTCCATTTTTGCTTTTAAATCTTAGCTGAGAGCTTGTAAGTGAGTGCTGGACTTTCTCTGTGTGTAGTATATGGCTTGATGGCATAAATCTTCTAGAATAACATGGGCTGGCTTGCTATTCAGAGAATACTAGAAAAATGAGAAGTTAGTTTCTTGCCCATGCTCAGAAGAGGCGTAATGCAGCTTAAGTTCTTAGCATGTCAGCTTCCATATATAACTATAGGCAGTAACTAGACTTCTAAGGATTTCTAAGTGCTCATTTTGTAAGCAAACAAGTAAGTTGCTCTTTTTTCACACAATGTGTTTTTTTATATTTACTTTCACAATTATTATTTTTTTTTACTAAAGATGCAATGCTTCATATCCCTTTAAACAAAATGAGCATAAAATAATTCACCCTTGTTTCCAATATGCTCCCGGACATCTGCCCATGTTTTTAAGATAATATGTGTAATGGAAGCTGGAACTGCTAAATAATATGAGAAGGCTCTAGAAAGGTACATTTTCAGATGCTGTTGTCAATGAACTGCTATAGTTACTGCTGTTTTTACATATCAGATTGGCACCTCAGTGATAACATCTGGTAAAAAATCAAATTTCAGTTGATAACTAAGGATGGGTGAATATTGCTAAATCAAAGTTTGAATGTTAGAACCAATATTCCACTGTATATTTGTGTTACACACTCGAATATCGTTAAGACAAATTTTCTTTTAGATTTTTGAATTTTGCTTTCTATTTTTGAATGTTCATAATATTTCATATATAAACATTCAAATTTTGCTATATATTATGAACATTCGAAGTAGCATGTTGAAATTTCAAACCGCACACATTAATTCAAAATCATAGGTTCAATCATTACATTATAAAGGGAGTGAAGGCTGCAAATACTATTTAATATTGGCCATATCCACCCATCTGCACAAGTAATTTATCATTAAAATCCTGACTGATTTTGAGTGCTGGATGGTCTTAGATTTATTTTTATTTTTATGAAATATTTTGCAGTTTTTTTCACATTATTGTAATCTGGGCTATTTTCTGCTGCATTAGTTTTTGTGCCAAAAAGGGGATCCATTCTAATTAATAAACTTTCCTCTAATGGTTGTTGTGCAGGTACAGTTTTGGTGTCTTGTAATGAGGTTGATACTTTATCTGTTATGTTGAGTATTACTGGATCCTTTGTATCTTGTGTAAATTTTGGTCACATGGCTGCTTTGGAGGGCTGTAGAGTACATCATCTGGAATACATAAAATGAAATGTAATGATCAGATATAATATTAATTTTTGTTTACCTATAAAGATAAGTGTTAAAGGGTCATCTGAGACATGTAAGATCATTTGGTTAATTGTGCTTTTTAATGTCCATAAATAGAACTGTGTTATGGAATGTTAGTTTTCAATATAAGACAATGATTTCTTACCTTACAGACAAGCTGTGCACATCCTGTTGCTTTCACATTTCAAAGAGCCAGTGTTAAATTTAACTTTAGAACTGATAAACATTTACATTTTAAACTAGTTAGTTTTAATATGCATTGTACAAAGATGTTAAGTTGCTTTAAGAAACTAACATACATATTGCTGTTGTGTGACATAGGCTTAGATTGGTTGATTGGAGGTTCAGTTCTACAGATATCTCAGTAAATATGTAAGTAGACACACGTGAAATGCTAAATTACATATTACATAGGACTAACCTTCTGTGGTTTGGGCTATTTCAGCAAACTTTTTACATAGTGAAAGCATTACTTATTTTGTACAGTAGGGCATTTCATAGTTTTTTATATAAACTTATCAAATTATTTAGATTAAATATCCCTAGACGTTAATGGTTTATTAGGGAATTTAATAATAATTAAGATGATTTTCTAAAGCAGTGATGGCCAACTTCCTAGCACATGGGAGCCACAGTTCAATATTTGAAAAGTTTTAAAGACTACAGATCACAATTGTAGAAGTCTCAAGTGCTGCATATAAACATATGTCTATAAATAAATAATAATATATGTCTTACATGTACAGTGGCCGCGGGATTGGTTTAAGTTAGGTTGCAGTTAACTAATGCTTACAAAGAGTGAAGTGCTTTACCAGGAATAAACAACAGCTCAGTAGCTTTTTCTATGGCAAGTTACAACCTAGAGCAGCCTCTTTTAGCCAAGTTGTGCTTTTCACAAAGGAAAACTTTCCTAAATTTTATCAGTCTGATCCCACCAAGTAAGGTCAGTCCAGCGCCAAAATAACAAGTAATTCTCCTCTGAACAAGAAACATAACAACCACAGACAATCGTTTCCATCTTCTGAGGGCCTCATCAGTGAGGTGCAGCCTCTAAGCACGCTGGGCAAGGAGTCCACATCTGGTTCCCCCATCACCCTTTGGGATCACCCTTAGGGAGACCTCCTCAGGGTTATAATACAAATGCATACAAGGAGAGAAGCACTCTTGCAGGAGGGAAAAACAGATCAGTAGATTGTTCTATGGTTAGTTACCACTTAGAAGCAGCCTCTTTTAGCCCAGTTGTGCTTTTCACAGAGGTCAGTCCAGCCCCAAATATACCAGGCAATTCTCATCTGAACAAGGAACATGACAACCCCAGACAATCAAAGGTTGCAGGATACCATCTATCTGCTGTTCTCACCTGCACACAGATCTTTTGAGTTGTGACCACTTTGCCACCACCAGACTTTTTTTTCCCCCTTTTTCCTTTGGCCAAAAAAAGCAAACTTTGGCACACATTCAAAATTTTTGCAAATATAGTGCAGAGGGCCTCATAGGTCAAATGTACCACCAGTTGTCAATCTCTGTTCTAAAGAGTTTCAATATACCTTTATAGTACTGGACTACACATTATACTATCTATGACATGTGTGAAAGTAGCAAAATAAAAATTATGCACTAATAATTGAATATACTCATATACTCATATACTCACAAAGGAAAACTTTCCTAAATTTTATCAGTCTGATCCCACCAAGTAAGGTCAGTCCAGCGCCAAAATAACAAGTAATTCTCCTCTGAACAAGAAACATAACAACCACAGACAATCGTTTCCATCTTCTGAGGGCCTCATCAGTGAGGTGCAGCCTCTAAGCACGCTGGGCAAGGAGTCCACATCTGGTTCCCCCATCACCCTTTGGGATCACCCTTAGGGAGACCTCCTCAGGGTTATAATACAAATGCATACAAGGAGAGAAGCACTCTTGCAGGAGGGAAAAACAGATCAGTAGATTGTTCTATGGTTAGTTACCACTTAGAAGCAGCCTCTTTTAGCCCAGTTGTGCTTTTCACAGAGGTCAGTCCAGCCCCAAATATACCAGGCAATTCTCATCTGAACAAGGAACATGACAACCCCAGACAATCAAAGGTTGCAGGATACCATCTATCTGCTGTTCTCACCTGCACACAGATCTTTTGAGTTGTGACCACTTTGCCACCACCAGACTTTTTTTTCCCCCTTTTTCCTTTGGCCAAAAAAAGCAAACTTTGGCACACATTCAAAATTTTTGCAAATATAGTGCAGAGGGCCTCATAGGTCAAATGTACCACCAGTTGTCAATCTCTGTTCTAAAGAGTTTCAATATACCTTTATAGTACTGGACTACACATTATACTATCTATGACATGTGTGAAAGTAGCAAAATAAAAATTATGCACTAATAATTGAATATACTCATAGATATGTTAACTCTACTCTTTTGAAAATCTAAAATAAATAGAAAAACCAATAAGCAACCAAACAGTGCTTACATTTTATCAGTCATATATGATTTGCCTTGCTTAATAACATACAGTTACACTTTTTGATTTAAAACAAAATACACATCTTTCTATCACATATTATAAAAAGCAGCAGTTAAACATGTATATTTAATTATGGGGGGGGGTATAGTTTATGCAAAAGCTGTTTGAATTTAAGCAAAAAGTAAGAGGAGATCAATTATTGTGATTCCCAGGACTCAAATTCTCATTGGCTGACAGTAACACTTCCCACAGAAAACCTTTGCTTTATTTACACAGGTTAAATGACAAATATACCTGGGGAGCCCATAAATGCATTTTGTTTTATTTGCATTCATTTGCTCCCTGTGTATATTTACTATTTAGCATTTTGTCCAGTCTCCAGGTTGAGCACATATGAATATTTGCTTCTTTCTAATTACACAGGTTAATGTGTAGCGATAACACATGAGCAGTCGTGGAGATAAAGTGTGTAAGGACTCGGACAAGCTGTTACCGATTGTGGATTAAATGAGCTCTGGTGTCTACCGAAGGTCATTGTACCGCGGCGTCACATGATGGGCCATATAGTGCTGAAACATAATCACACCAAAACAGGTCAACAATGACTGTGGGTTAGATGAGCTCCAGTGATTAGCAAAGGGGTCTCTCAGTGATTAATAAATGGCACATAAAGGCCTCTACATGGCGGGATATATGTCATTTCATATTTGATATCCTTGACCGAGCGATTGTACTGATAATTTTGTGTATTACCTTTGGGAGGCTTATTGGCGGCAAGTAAAAAAACTATTTACATTAGCGGTTTTAATATCTTACACAAAATGATATAACGTCACTGCATACAAACGTAAGTAATCATGCACTGTTTGTATGCCTAGACTGAATTGTTTACTAGGTGTGCAACATGTACCATTTGAGTTGAACTCCAGAAAAGTTTTGCATTTTATATTTATCACAGGAACAACCATTAAATGGAAAAAAATAAATCAAAATGTAACTTGCATGATTCAGATAGAGTATGTAATTTTAAAACACTTTTAAATTAACTTCTATTTTCAAATGTGCTTTGTTCTCTTAATATCCCTTGCTGAAAAAGAATATGCACATATACTAAACTAGTGGTAGCTAGCTGTTGATTGGTGCCTGCACATATTTGTTTCTTGTGATTGGCTAACTAGTTGTGTTCAGATAGTTGCCAATGTTCCTTCAGCAAAGGATTACAAGAGAATAAAGCATATCTGATAACAGAAGTAAATTGGAAAGTTTATTAAAATTGTATGTTCTATCTGAATCATGAAATAAAATTTTTAATTTTCCCCTCCCTTTAACCCCTTAATGACCACAGCACTTTTCAATTTTCTGTCCGTTTGGGACCAAGGCTATTTTTAAATTTTTGAGGTGTTTGTGTTTAGCTGTAATTTTCCTCTTACTCATTTACTGTACCCACACATATTATATACCGTTTTTCTCGCCATTAAATGGACTTTCTAAAGATACCATTATTTTCATCATATCTTATAATTTACTATAAAAAAAATTATAAAATATGAGGAAAAAATGGAAAAAAACACACTTTTTCTAACTTTGAGCCCCAAAATCTGTTATACATCTACAACCACCAAAAAACACCCATGCTAAATAGTTTCTAAATGTTGTCCTGAGTTTAGAAATACCCAATGTTTACATGTTCTTTGCTTTTTTTGTAAACTATAGGGCCATAAATACAAGTAGCACTTTGCTATTTCCAAACCATTTCTTTTCAAAATTAGCGATAGTTACATTAGAGCACTGATATCTTTCAGGAATCTCTGAATATCCATTGACATGTATATATTTTTTTTTAGTAGACAACCCAAAGTATTGATCTAGGCCCATTTTGGTATATTTCATGCCACCATTTCACCGCCAAATGCAATCAAATAGAAAAAATCGTTCACTTTTCACAAATTTTTTCACAAACTTTTGGTTTCTAACTTAAATTATTTACAAACAGCTTGTGCAATTATGGCATAAATGGTTGTAAATTCTTCTCTGGGATCCCCTTTGTTCAGAAATAGCAGACATATATGACTTTGGTGTTGCTTTTTGGTAATTAGAAGGCCGCTAAATGCCACTGCGCACCACACGTGTATTATGCCCAGCAGTGAAGGGGTTAATTAGGGAGCATGTAGGGAGCTTTTTGGGGTAGTTTTAGCTTTAGTGTAGTGTAGTAGACAACCCCAAGTATTGATCTAGGCCAATTTTGGTATATTTCATGCCACCATTTCACCGCTAAATGCGATCAAATTAAAAAAAACGTTAATTTTTTCTCAATTTTAGGTTTCTCACTGAAATTATTTACAAACACCTTCTGCAATTATGGCACAAATGGTTGTAAATGCTTCTCTGGGATCCCCTTTGTTCAGAAATAGCAGACATATATGGCTTTGGCATTGCTTTTTGGTAATTAGAAGGCCTCTAAATGCCGCTGCGCATCACACGTGTATTATGGCTAGCAGTGAAGGGGTTAATTATGTAGCTTGTAGGGAGCTTGCAGGGTTAATTTTAGCTTTAGTGTAGAGCTCAGCCTCCCACCTGAAACATCAGACCCCCTGATCCCTCCCAAACAGCTCTCTTCCCTCCCCCACCCCACAATTGTCCCCGCCATCTTAAGTACTGGCAGAAACTCTGCCAGTACTAAAATAAAAGGTATTTGGCCCTTTTTAAAAAAAAAAAAAAAAAAAAGCATATTTACATATGCTGATGTGTAGGATCCCCCCTTAGACCCCAACCTCACTGATCCCCCACCAAACTGCTCTCTAACCCTTCCCCTCTGCAATAATGGGTGCCATCTTGGGTACTGGCAGCTGTCTGCCAGTACCCAGTTTTGTAACAAAATGTGCCTTTTTTTTTTTTAAATTCCCTTTTCTGTAGTGTAGCTTTCCCCCCCCCCCACCGAGACCAACCCCCAACCCCTTCCAGGACCCTTAGATTGCATTTTAGTGGGGTTTTTTTTTCAACTTTTCAACTTTTTTTTTCTGTAGTGTAGCGGTTCCCACCCGCTCCCGCCCCGTGCACGCGCCCGCCCACCACCCCCGTGCACGCGCGCGCCCCCGTGCGCGCCCCCGTAGCTCCCGCCCCCGATCCCGCCCCCCTCCACTCCACATAGCGCACCGATGGCCGCCACCCGCCTCCCACGTAAGCTCCCACCCACCAACGATACCGGCCATCGATGTCCGGTGCAGAGAGGGCCACAGAGTGGCTCTCTCTGCATCGGATGGCCAAGGGGGGTTATTGCAGGATGCCTCCATATCGAGGCATCACTGCAATAACCGGAAAGCAGCTGGAAGCGAGCAGGATCGCTTCCAGCTGCTTTCCAGACCAAGGACGTACGCCAACCGTCCTCGGTCATTAACTGACTTTTTTTTGAGGACGTGTGGCGTACGTCCTTGGTCGTTAAGGGGTTAAGTAAATAAATACATAAAAATAAGAAGCACTCTAATACATTTTGAAAATTCTCTTTTAGTAAGGAGAAAATGTTTGAGCATCATGTCCTTTTAAGGGACTAACAGCATGACTTATCGACTTATGTAAATGTAAATTCTAAGGCCCCTGATGAGTGGGTGTTGAGATTAGAGGGTATTTAAAAGGATGATAGCAGAATAAAAGGCATACAAGTAGATTACGAGTAGTGCGTTCATCTTTAAACGCTAACAAAATGGCCATTTCATCGTTAAAACAGCAATGCAGCCATTACAAGTCTTGTCGGTATAGCTGTACTGCAAGCCTTTTAGCCTGTAACGCAACGTCAGTCCCGCACTCAAAAAAAGGACGTTTTTTTCATGAGACTTTAATAGTGCAGCCATTACAAGTTTTTTAAAAGCTTGCGTTACACTCTATAATGACAAGATCCGTAATGCCATCTGAAAGCAGTAACAGTTACATAAAACTCATAACTAAAGTGTTAAAAACTCATAACTAAAGTGTTAAAAAGTACACTAACATCCATAAACTACCTATTAACCCCTAAACCGAGGTCCTCCTGCATCGCAAAAAATATATTAAACTTATTAACCCCTAATCTGCCGCTCCCGACATCGCCGCCACTAATAAAATGTATTAACCCTTATTCCGCCGCTCTCCTACCATCGTCACCACTATAATAAAGTTATTAACCCCTAAACTGCCACACCCCCCGCAACTCAAACACTATGGAAATATTATTAACCCCTAATCTGCCGTCCGCCCACATCGCCCCCACTATACTAAAGTTATTAAGCCCTACACCGCCGCCACTTTAATAAACCTATTAACCCCTAAACCGCAAGCCCCCCACAATGAAATATACTAAATTAAACTATTAACCCCTAAACCAAAAGCCCCACATCGCAATAAACTAATTTAAACTAATAACCCCTAAACCTAACGCTCCCCCTAACTTTATATTAAAATTACAATTTCCCTATCTTAAATTAAAACTTACCTATCAAATTAAAAAAAACTAAGTTTAAACTAACAATTAAACTAATAAACAAAAATTAAACTAACTACCAATTAAATAAAACTAAAATACACATTAAAAAATCCTAACACTACTATAAAAAATACACAATAGCTAATTACAAAAAATTTAAAATACTAAATTACAAAAAATAACAAACACTAAATTACTAAAAATAACAAAAGAAAATATCAAAAATAAAAAAGAATTACACCTAATCTAATAGCCCTATAAAAATAAAAAAATCCCACCCAAAATAAAAAAAACTAGCCTACAATAAACTACCAATAGCCCTTAAAAGGGCCTTTTGTTGGGCATTGCCCTAAATATATCAGCTCTTTTACCTGTAAAAAAATACAAAGACTCCCCCAATAGTAAAACCCACCACCCAACCAACCCCCCAAAATAAAAAAACTAACTCTAACAAAAACTTAAACTACCCACTGCCCTGAAAAGGGCATTTGTATGGGCATTGCCCTTAAAAGGGCATTTAGCTCTTTTGCATTTAGCTTTTTTACAAAAAGCCCAAACCCTAAACTAAAAAAATAAAACACCCAAAAAAAGTTTAAAAAATCCTAACATTAACCCCCGAAGATCCACTTACAGTTGCTGAAGTCCCTTTTGAAGGATCTTCATCTCGGCAGCTCCATCTTTATCACGGCGGCTCCATCTTCATCCAGATGGCTCTATCTTCATCCAGGCGGCATCTTCTATCTTCATCCCGGCATCGTCTTCTATCTTCATCCTGGTGGCACGGAGTGGGTCCATCCTAAAGACATAAGGCGCGGAGCATTGTCTTCATACAAGGTACACAATTCAAGATGGCGTCCCTTGCATCCCTATTGGCTGATTTGATTTTGGAAATTCAAATCAGCCAATAGGATGAGAGCTATTGAAATTGTATTGGCTGTTCAAATCAGTCAATAGGATGAGAGCTACTGAAATTCTATTGGCTTTTCAAATCAGCCAATAGAATAAATTGGTAGTTTATTATAGATGAGGTTTTTTATTTTCGGGTGTTTTTTTTAGGAATATTTTTGGGACATCCTAAAACATTTGATGTGAAAATGGCTTAATGTAGCTTAATGAGTAAAAAAGTGGCCAAATGTTAATCAATAGCTGCATAATTTTGCACAACCCACGATTTCCACTATCCAAGCCTATCCTAGAAGTTTCATGGATTTTGGAATTCCACAAGGCAAATGAGTGACATTAAGCTTGTTTTTTGGGGAGCTTAATGTGGCCTAACATACAAAATTGAACTTAAATGTTAACCAATTTCCCCCAAACTTACCACAATACATTAATCTATCGATTCAAACATAGCCTGAAAATTTCAGGACATTTGAAAAAACATACCAAAAGTTATTCACATTTAACTATATTTTTACAATCCTAAAACATTTAATGTGAGCAGCTTAATGTAAAAAGAGCTTAATGTACCAAAATTCACCAAAACTTCAATCAATTGCCTTGAAACTTGGCAAAAACTCAGTTTTTCACTTTCCAAACATATCCTAGAAGTTTCATGGATTTTGGTGTCCCACAAGGCAAATGAGTGACATTAAGCTTGTTTTTTGGGGAGCTTAATGTTGCTTAATGAGTAAAAAAGTGGCCAAATGTTAATTAATTGCTGCATAATTTTGCACAAACCAAGATTTCCACTATCCAAGCCTATCCTAGAAGTTTCATGGATTTTGTTTTTCCACAAGGCAAATGAGTGACATTAAGCTTGTTTTTTGGGGAGCTTAATTTGGCTTAACGTACAAAATTGAACTTAGATGTTAACCAATTCCCCCCAAACTTACCACAATACATCAATCTATCGATTCAAATATATTCTAAAAATTTCAGGACATTTGATAAAACATACCAAAAGTTTTTCACATTTAACTATTTTTTTACAATCCTAAAACATTTAGGGGGGTAGTTATCAAGCCGTCAACCTCAAATACGCTGGAATTCCGCAGCGTATTTGTGGCAAGGCTGATTCGCCTTAGTTATCAAAGGCTAGAGACTGGCAAAAGTTGAATTTTGTGACGTAAGCTTCGATCCGCCAGACTCAGTCCGACACAGATAGATTCTTACGTCACTCCAGATGTTCCGCACACAAGTGCGGCACAATCTGACTACTTTTGCTAGTTATCAAAGACTAGCAGGTACGCTCGGCACTTTTCCGGCCCAGCGTACCTGGTTTTCAAACTGCCGCCCTGGAGGCGGCGGATCCCAAAGGAATCAATGGGAGTCTGACCATAGCGAAAGTTCATGTTCGCTGCTGCCAGACATCCCATTGATTTCTATGGGAGCTGTCTGCACCTAACACCCTAACATGTACCCCGAGTCTAAACACCCCTAATCTGCCCCCCCTACACCGCCGCAACTAAATAAAGTGTTTTCCCCCTAAACCGCCGCTCCCGGAGCCCACCGCAAGCTTTATACATATTAACCCCTAAACTGCCGCTTAGGGAGCCCACCACAAGCTACTCTATACATATTAACCCCTAAAAAGCCGCTCCCAGAGCCCACCGCAAGCTACTCTATACATATTAACCACTAAACCGCCGCTCCCGGACACCGCCGCAACCTACATTATACCTATTAACCCCTATCCTGCCCCCCCTATACCGCCGCCCTCTATAATAAGGTTATTAACCCCTAATCTGCCCCCCCTACACCGTCGCCACCTATAATACATTTATTAACCCCTATCCTGCCCCCCACTACACCGCCGCCACTGTAATAAATTTATTAACCCCTAAACCTAAGTCTAACACTAACCCTAACATCCCCCTAACTTAAATATTAAATAAATAAATCTAAATAATATTTCTATTATTAAATAAATTAATTCTATTTAAACCTAAATACTTACCTATAAAATAAACCCTAATATAGCTACAATATAAATAATAATTATATTATAGCTATCTTAGGATTTATTTTTATTTTATAGGTAACTTTCAATTTATTTTAACTAGGTACAATAGCTATTAAATAGATATTAACTATTTAATAGCTACCTAGCTAAAATAAAGAGAAATGTACCTGTAAAATAAAATCTAACCTAAGTTACAATTACACCTAACACTACACTATACTTTAATACATTATTCCTATTTAAAACTAAATACTTACCTGTAAAATAAACCCTAAGATAGCTACAATGTAATTAATAATTACATTGTAGCTATTTTAGTATTTATATTTATTTTACAGGTAACTTTGTATTTATTTTAGCTAGTTAGAATAGTTATTAAATAGTTATTAACTATTTAATGACTACCTAGCTAAAACAAATACAAAATTACCTGTAAAATAAATCCTAACCTAAGTTACAATTAAACCTAACACTACACTATCATTACATTAATTAAATAAATTAACTACAATTAAATACAATTACATAAACTAACTAAAGTACAAAAAATAAAAAAAGCTAAGTTACAAAAAATAAAAAACATAAGTTACAAACATTTAAAAAATATTACAACAATTTTAAGCTAATTACACCTAATCTAATTCCCCTAATAAAATAACAAAGCCCCCCAAAATAAAAAAATGCCCTACCCTATTCTACATTAAAAAAGTTCAAAGCTCTTTTACCTTACCAGCCCTTAAAAGGGCCTTTTGTGGGGCATGCCCCAAAGAAAACTGCTCTTTTGCATGTAAAAGAAAAATACAACCCCCCCAACATTAAAACCCACCACCCACATACCCCTAATTTAACCCAAACCCCCCTTAAAATAACCTAACACTAATCCCCTGAAGATCATCCTACCTTGAGTCGTCTTCACTCAGCCGAGCCACCGATGGAACTGAAGAGGAGATCCGGAGCGCCAGAAGTGATCCTCCAAGGGGCGCTGAAGAAGTCTTCCATCCGATGAAGTGATCCTCCAAGCGGCGCTGAAGATTTCTTCCATCCGGGCGATGTCATCTTCCAAGCGGCGCTGAAGATCATCTTCCATCCGGGTGATGTCATCTTCCAAGCGGGGTCTTCAATCTTCTTGCTTCAGGATCCATCTTCATCCCGCTGACGCGGAACATCCTTCTTCCCCGACGGACTAACGACGAATGAAGGCTCCTTTAAGGGATGTCATCCAAGATGGCGTCCTTTCAATTCCGATTGGCTGATAGGATTCTATCAGCCAATCGGAATTAAGGTAGGAAAAATCTGATTGGCTGATTGAATCAGCCAATCAGGTTGAGATCGCATTCTATTGGCTGTTCCGATCTCAATAAATTTATAAGTGTTGCGGCGGGGTCTAGGAGCGGCAGTTTAGGGGTTAATAAATGTATAAGTGTTGCGGCGGGGTCTAGGAGCAGCGGTTTAGGGGTTAATAAATTTATAAGTGTTGCGGTGGGCTCCGGGAGCGGCGGTTTAGGGGTTAATACATTTATAAGAGTTGCGGCGGGGTCTAGGAGCGGCGGTTTAGGGGTTAGTAACTTTATTTAGTTGCGGGAGGCTCCGGGGGTGCCGGTATAGGGGGTAGAACAGTGTAGTTTAGTGTGGGTGCTTAGTGACAGGCTAGCAATAAAGCTGTCAAAAAGCCGAAGAGCAGCGAGATCGGATGAGTGATAACTATCACAGTCCGCTGCTCATCGCCCCGTACTTGGTGCGCGGCTTTTTGACAGATTTATTGATAACTTAGGCGTATTTTTTCAGGTCCGCAGCGGCAAAGGTAGGCGAGCTTAGGTGGGCGTATTGGGCCGGCGAAGGCAGGAAAGTTGACACTTTGATAACTACCCCCCTTAATGTGAGCAGCTTAATGTAAAAAGAGCTTAATGTACCAAAATTCACCTAAACATAGATCAATTGCCTTGAAACTTAGCACAAGCTCAGTTTGTCACTTTCCAAACCTATCCTAGAAGTTTCATGGTATTTGGTTTCCCACAAGGCAAATGAGTGACATTAAGCTTGTTTTTTGGGGAGCTTAATGTGGTTAACGTACAAAATTGAACTTAGATCTTAACGAATTTCCCCCAAACTTCTCACAATACATTATTCTATCTATTCAAACATATTCTGAAAATTTCAGTAAATTTGATAAAACATACCAAAAGTTATTTGCATTTAACATTTTTTTTTACAATCCTAAAACATTTAATGTAAGCAGCTTAATGTAAAAAGAGCTTAATGTACCAAAATTCACCAAAACTTCAATCAATTGCCTTGAAACTTGGCACAAACTCAGTTTGTCACTTTCCATTAAGCATGCGTTTTGGGGAGCTTAATTTGGCTTAACGTGCAAAATTTAACTTAGATGTTAACCAATTTCCCCCAAACGTCCCACAATACATTAATCTATCTATTCAAACATATTCTAAAATTTTCAGGACATTTGATAAAACATACCAAAAGTTATTTACATTTAACAGTTTTTTTACAATCGTAAAACATATGGAGGCTTATTTATCAAAACGTCAATCTCGGTGCGTTCGCAGGTGTCAATATGCTCGCCAGATATCGCTGCCATGGATCCACATACAATGCTCTTATTTATAAAAAAAACATGTAAAAAAAAACGTGCGTCAAGTATGGCTAACAGTCATTGATGTTGCAGTTATTCAGGTTTTTCCCAACTTTATTTATACCATTTCAATACTGTCCATGAACAAGCACATTTCTCTAAAGCTAATCTTTTATTTCTCATCTGTTAATGTCCAAGAAATAGCTTGATTTATACCTCAACAAACAATATCTCATAGAAAGTTATTTTTATATTTATTTGTTATATGATACTTTCACATAAATTAATGTGTATTTGTATTTCTAGAAGTCATGATATGCTTTTATCTCATGTTATTCTTTTTATAAATTATTTTTAATGCTAGAATTTGTACATATATCTTTGCACATACTTGTGTGTGTATATATATATATATATATATATATATATATATATATATATATATATATATATATACTGTATATACAATAAATAAAAAGAGAGAAGCGCTCAACCTGAGAACGAACAATAGCATAATAGCTTGTTCTATGGCTAGTTACCACCCAAGAAGCAGACTCTTTTTGTCCAACATGTGCCTTTCACAGAGAAGAACTTTCCAGAAGCATATCAGTCTGATCCTGACTTCACAGTACAGTCCAGCCCCGAAATACCAGGCAATCCCTCTCTGAACGAGAGATACAGCAAAACCCCAGACTTACATTTTGGCCTATTGTGGGCCTCGTCAGTGAGGTGCAGCCATATCCCTCTAGGTACACTGAGCAACGGTCCATGTCTGGATTCCTGAATCACACATAGGGAGACTTCCCTAAGTGTCATAATTTGCATATATAGATATATGTGTGTGTGTGTGTGTGTGTGTGTGTGTTATGTCAGAAATCTTTTGCAAACATATTTACATGTCCCTAAATTCCTTTTTTTGTTCTAAACAATGTTGTCTTTCATGTCTCTGTGTTTATTTATACCAATATATGTATATAGTGTAAATGTATTATTATTCTGAGCAGGAATAATTGTGAATATAACATGTCATCAGGGTATCATATGTATTTATTTACAATCAATGGATATTTTAAGAGCTGGGCCAGTTTTCTCTCTGTACCTGTATAACCCCTCCGGATTGCAATCTAGTTTTAAAAACCACCCCTACACAGGTGTTATAAAATCGGCTGGCATATAAGATGACATTTCTTAATGAAAATGAAATTCAAGAGAAGGAAGAAATACACTAAAAATAGCATGACAGTAAAGAGGTGAATTTAATTTCTGCTGTATCTGAATCATGACAGTTTAATGTTAGGTGGGCTATCCCTTTGAGCTATAACCTTAAGATTATATTGAATCATGATAGGTGATCAATGACACAAGTATCAAACAATTTTATTTGTTAGTGATACTATACAATGTATTTTTAAATTTGATTAGCTGATGTCATGAATCATGTGATTATGCATATCCCTATCAAAAAAGGTAGAAAAATTCATTAGTGTGTGGGTTGTCTAGGAGTATTGCGTCATATTTGGTGCGAAGTGGTGAGTGGGACTTGTATTACATGCCTTAAACATGGTGTATATAGATTTATCCAAAAAAAAAAAAAAAAGGAAGTTACCTATATTATGTTATGTATTTATTTAATTTTTATCTCTATATCTACTAGGGCACCAAGTTTGGCGCAATAATATTGTCCTCTTGCTTTGTAATAATAGATAAAGATGTAACATAATCCATAAGTAGTAATGTATTTCATTTTTATCCCTATATCTACTAGTGCATCAAAATTGAAGCAATACTTTGCACCAAATTTGGAGCAATAATATTGTTTGATTTAGAAAGAGTATATAATTTTAATAAAGTTTATAATTTACTTTTATTATCTAATATGCTTTATCGTCTTGCAGCATCGAACATAACCATCCTGTGTTTTCAGACTCCCATTGATTTTTATGGCATCCGCGGCCTCAAGGGTGGCGGTTTGAACGATCGGTACGCTGCGCTGCAATAGACGCAAGTGTACCTGTTAAATTTTTGGTAAATTGGAAAAAGGGTCATATAGAGTCGAATGTGTATTTGAAACATCTGGGATGACGCAATCATCGATCTGCATCAGATTGAGATCGCGGGAGGGCATATTATGTCACACATTTCAACATTTGACAATCTTGACACTTTAATTACAGTAATTACAGTGGATTCCATTTGCATCAGATATGACGCGAGATTCTAGCGGATTCCATCGTATTATCAGTTGAAGCTTTGATAAATTGGCCCCTAAATGTTTTAGGATTGTAAAAAAATGGTTTAATGTAAATAACTTTTGGTATGTTTTATCAAATGTCCTAAATTTTTCAGAATATATTTGAATAGATAGATTAATGTATTGTGAGCAGTTTGGGAGAAATTGGTTAACATCTAAGTTAAATTTTGTAAGTTAAGCCACATTAAGCTCCCTAAAAAAAAAAATTTAATGTCACTCATTTGCCTTGTGGGAAAACAAAATCCATGATACTTCTTGGATAGGTTTTGAAAGTGAAAAACTGGGTTTGTGCCAAGTTTCAAGGCAATTGATTGATGTTTAGGCAAATTTTGGTACCTTAAGCTCTTTTTTGCGTTAAGCCATTCACATGAAGGGGCCTATTTATTATGTGTCTGACATGATCCGATCAGCGGATCATGTCCGACAGACATCGCTGAATGCGGAGAGCAATACGCTCTCCACATTCAGCATTGCACCAGCAGCTCTTGTGAACTGCTGGTGCAATGCTGCCCACTGCAGATTTGCGGCCAATCGGCCGATAGCAGGGAGCTGTCAATCAACCTGATCGTATTCGATTGGGTAGAAATGCGGCGATGTCTGTCTGCTTCCTCAGAGCAGGCGGACAGGTTATGGAGCAGGGGTCTTTAGACCGCTGCTTCATAACTGGTATTTCTGGCAAGCCTAAAGGCTCGACAGAAACACAGGCCCTCAAGCTTCATTCGGAGTTTAATAAATGGGCCCCGAAATGTTTTAGGATTGTAAAAAACATATTTAAATGTGAATAACTTTTGTTATGTGTTATCGAATGTCCTTACATTTTCAGAATATGTTTAAACAGATAGATTAATGTATTGTGAGAAGTTTGGGGGAAATTGGTTAACATCTAAGTTCAATTTTGTACGTTAAGCCACATTAAGCTCCCCAAAAAACAAGCTTAATGTCACTTATTTTCCTTGTAGGAAACCAAAATCCATGAAACTTCTAGGATAGGTTTGGAAAGTGACAAACTGAGTTTGTGCCAAGTTTCAAGGCAATTGATTGATGTTTAGGTGAATTTTGGTACATTAAGCTCTTTTTACATTAAGCTGCTCACATTAAATGTTTTAGGATTGTAAAAAAATAGTTAAATGTGAATAACTTTTGGTATGTTTTATCAAATGTCCTGAAATTTTTAGAATATATTTGAATCGATAGATTAATGTATTGTGGTAAGTTTGGGGGGAATTGGTTAACATCTAAGTTCAATTTTGTACGTTAAGCCACATTAAGCTCCCCAAAAAACAAGCTTAATGTCACTCATTTGCCTTATGGAAAAACAAAATCCATGAAACTTCTAGGATAGGCTTGGATAGTTAAAATATTGGGTTGTGCAAAATTATGCAGCAATTGATTAAAATTTGGCCACTTTTTTACTCATTAAGCCACATTAAGCTCCCCAAAAAACAAGCTTAATGTCACTCATTTGCCTTGTGGTGAACCAAAATCCATGAAACTTCTAGGATATGTTTGGAAAGTGAAAAACTGAGTTTGTGCCAAGTTTCAAGGCAATTGATTGAAGTTGTGGAGAATTTTGGTACATTAAGCTCTTTTTACATTAAGCTGCTCACATTAAGGGCTCCATGTACTAAGCCGTCAATTCATCCGTCATTTTAGACGCGGATAAACTCGCCGTTACTCGCCGTGGGCGAAATGGTGTCCGCTGTCACTATGTACTAATAATCCCCCAATAAATAGACAAGTCTAGTCCGCCGCGAGCAGTGGCGGATTATTGATAAATTTGACGCCTCGCTCGCCGCGACTAAGCTGATGTACTTAACTTTCAGTTGAATTGTCTGGCCAATTATTAACACGTGACATGCAAGGTGTCACGAACATCATAGTAGTCGCGGGAATAGAATTTTGCTCCTATAAAAGTTCAACTTATCTAAACAACTTTATTATTGTTCAAAAATTTTTGAAGAGTGATAACAGAGCGTTATTTTTGTAATATTTATTTACAATTTGGATATGGCTTCATCTGGATCTGATAATATATAAATATTAATATAAAAATAATTATAAAGATTGACAACTATACAATACAAATTTAAAATATAGATTACTCTTTAATTACAGTCGACAAATTTGGCGCAATTTATGTACATGGAAATGAGAGACAAATTAGACGCCAGTTATGCTGTACAATGCTGATATTACTGCCTTTTATATATGTCTAGACTGGCGTCTAGATTGACTTTCCTATTGTTTTGTACCTTGCCCGCCATCTAAAAGGTGGCGAGGCAAAAATAACGAGGTGGGAGCGGAAATTGTAGCGAGCGGACAAATAGATTTTTTAGTACATTCGTTTTTGGCGAGTTGGTGGTCAAATGTGTCTAATTACAGTGAAAAATGGAGAAGTAGCGAGGTTTGGCGGATAAGTACGCTCGCAAATTTTAAAGATGCGAGTTTGAACATAGTTGACGACTTTGTACATATCAGTTTGCGAGTTTTGACGCAAGATTTGTTGCGGGTAGCTCGCTGACTGCTTAGTACATGGAGCCCTAAATGTTTTAGGATTGTAAAAAAATAGTTAAATGTGTATAACTTTTGGTATGTTTTATCAAATTTCCTGAAATTTTCAGAATATGTTTGAATAGATAGATTATTGTATTGTGATAAGTTTGGGGGAAATTGGTTAACATCTAAGTTCAATTTTGTACGTTAAGCCACATTAAGCTCCCCAAAAAACAAGCTTAATGTCACTCATTTGCCTTGTGGGACACCAAATACCATGAAACTTCTAGGATAGGCTTGGATAGAGGAAATCTTGGGTTGTGCAAAATTATGCAGCAATTGATTAACATTTGGCCACTTTTTCACTCATTAAGTCACATTAAGCTCCCCAAAAAACAAACTTAATGTCACTCATTTGCCTTGTGGGACACCAAAATCCATGAAACTTCTAGGATAGATTTGGAAAGTGAAAAACTGAGCTTGTGCCAAGTTTCAAGGCAATTGATTGAAGTTTTGGTGAATTTTGGTACATTAAGCTCTTTTTACATTAAGCTGCTCATAAATGTTTTAGGATTGTAAAAAATTTGTTAAATGCGAATAACTTTTGGTATGTTTTATCAAATTTCCGGAAATTTTCAGAATATATTTGAATATGTAGATTAATGTATTCTGAGAAGTTTGGGGGAAATTGGTTAAGATCTAAGTTCAGTTTTGTACGTTAAGCCACATTAAGCTTCCCAAAAAAACAAGCTTAATGTCACTTATTTGCCTTGTGGGAAATCAAATACCTTGAAACTTCTAGAATAGGTTTGGAAAGTGACAAACTGAGTTTGTACCAAGTTTCAAGGCAATTGATCGATGTTTAGGTGAATTTTGGTACATTAAACTCTTTTTACATTAAGCTCCTCACATTAAATGTTTTAGGATTGTAAAAAAATAGTTAAATGTGAATAACTTTTGGTATGTTTTATCAAATGTCCTGAAATTTTCAGGATTTGTTTGAATCGATAGATTAATGTATTGTGGTAAGTTTGGAGGAAATTGGTTAACATCTAAGTTCAATTTTTTACGTTAAGCCACATTAAGCTCCCCAAAAAACAAGCTTAAGGTCAATCATTTGTCGTGTGGAATTCCAAAATCCATGAAACTTCTAGGATAGGCTTGGATAGTGGAAATCTTGGGTTGTGCAAAATTATGCAGCAATTGATTAACATTTGGCCACTTTTTTACTCATTAAGCTACATTAAGCCATTTTCACATTAAATGTTTTAGGATGTCCCATATTTTTTATTATTTTTGATAATTCATTTGTTATTTTGTGTAATGTTTCTTTTTCATTTTGGGTGTTTTTTTTAATGGGAAGCAAAAGAGCTGAATGCCCTTTTAAGGGCAATGCCCATACAAATGCCCTTTTCAGGGCAATGGGTAGATTCAATTTTACTTTATTTTTATTTTGTGGGTTTGGGGGTTTGTATACTGTTAGGGAGTGTTTGTTTTTCCTTTGTAGGAAAAGAACTGTTATCTTTAGGGGAATGCCCTACAAAAGGCCCTTTTATAAGGTTTGTTTATTATAGATTAGGGTTTTTTATTTAGGGGTGGGTTTTTTATCTTTTTAAAAGGGTATTAGAATAGGAATAATTTGTATTATTTTGGATAATTTTGTTTGTTATTTTTTTGTAATGGTAGGTTGTAATGTTATGTTTTAGTGTAAAGCAGCTTAGGTTTTATTTCACAGGTAAGTTTGTATTTATTTTAACTAGGTAGTTAGTAAATAATTTATAACTATTTACTAACTAGTCTACGTAGTTAAAATAAATACAAACTTACCTTTGAAATAAAAATAAAACCTAAGCTAGCTACAATATAACTATTAGTTATACTGTAGCTAGCTTAGGTTTTATTGAACAGGTAAGTTTGTATTTAGTTTTAAATAGTTATTATTAAGTTAATAATTGTAACTTTAATTTAGCTCTATTTTAATTATTTTAAAGTTAGGGATGGTTAGGGTTACTTTAGGGTTAGGGTTACATTAGGGTTAGGTTTAGGGGTTAATAGTTTAATTTAGGTTGTTGCAATGTGGGGGGATGGCGGTTTAGGGGTTAATAGGTTTATTTAGTGGTAGTGATGTGGGAGGCCAGAGGTTTAGGGGTTAATAACTTTATTTAGTGGCGGTAATGTTGGGGAGCGGTGGACTAGGGGGTTAATAAATTTATTATAGTGTGGGCGATGTTGGGGTGCAGGGGAATAGGGGTTAATAACTTTAATATAGTGGCGGCGATATCGGGAGCAGCAGATTAGGGGTTAATAGTTTTATTTCGGTGGCAGCGATATTGGGAGCAGCAGATTAGGGGTTAATAACTTTATTTAGGTGTTGCAATGTCGGGGGCAGCAGATTAGGGGTGTTTAGACGTGGCGTTTATGTTAGGGTGTTAGGTTTAAACGTAACTTTTTTTTCCCCATAGACATCAATGGGGCTGCATTATGGAGCTCTTCATTTCGCAATCGCAGGTGTTAGTTTTTTTTTAGCCCGCTCTCCCCATTGATGTCTATGGGAAAAGCGTCAACGCAGCCATATCGCATGCACAAGGCGGCTGTTTTGAAACTTGTAATGGCTGCGTTAGAGAGGGTTAAATAACGCAACTTTTGATGCATTCGTTAAATTCACTATAGCGCGCATAACTCTTAATCTACCTGATAGTAAACTAATAGTGACTAGTGATGTTGCAAACTGAAAATTTTCCGTTCGCAAATGGCGAACGCTAATGTCCGTAACTGTTCGCAAACGGGCGAACCGGGCGAACCGCCATTGACTTCAATAGGCAGGTGAAATTTAAAACCCACAGGGACTCTTTCTGGCCACAATAGTGATGGAAAAGTTGTTTCAAGGGGACTAACACCTGGACTGTGGCATGCCGGAGGGGGATCCATGGCAAAACTCCCACGGAAAATTACATAGTTGATGCAGAGTCTGGTTTTAATCCATAAAGGGCATACATCACCTAACATTCCTAAATTGTTTGGAATAACATGCTTTAAAACATCAGGTATGATGTTGTATCGATCAGGTAGTGTAAGGGTTACAGTGAGTAGGAAAATGACGTCGCTACAGCCTGAGGAGGGTGTGTGCGCTGTTGTCCAATTACAGCCCCAGAATGTCGGCACAGAGAAAAGCACTGTTGGCGTGGTGCCAGCTAAAACGAGAATCAAGCCAAATCCAATAATAAAGAGTAGAAGGAAGCAGCACTCTTAATCCATTGTCCATAAAATCCAAAAGTTTATTACAAGCCGTTTAAAACAAGTAGACAAGCACAGCACAGTACAAGCTACACAAGTGGAGGGGGAGCAAATCCTTACATGTTTCGTGCTATGCAGCACTTAATCATAGGATAGCTCACCACCTGTGCAGCACACCTTTAAAGGAGAAATGGCCAATCACAGATTCAAAGCCATAGTATACCTAAAAATGGATGTTTTAAAGGTATACTGCAAAGGTGTGAGAAGAAATGGTGTAACATGGCAAAACAAAAAAGGTACTCATTATATAAAAAGTACAGTAAAAAAAACAAGAATGCATATAGAGAAATAAATAAAAACAATACAGAAAAAATAATACAGAAAAAAGATTTGTTTCTCTATATAAAAATAAACATATCAATTGATCATGTTACACAAATTCTGAATTAGTCTAAAAAAAAAATTTTTTTTAAAAAAATGAAATTTCAGTGAAAACACAGAAGATATTAATTGATGGGAAAAAAATATATATTTTTTTATATATATTTTTTGAAAAAAACATATGTAATAATTACATAAATATCATCAATATTAATAGAAGAACAAAAATATATATATAAGAAAAATATATCTATGTACACAAGGCAAGAAAAAAGAAAAACAAGAAAAACAATAAAACACTAGGTCTAGTAAAATGCACAACACCTTTTGGTTAAAATTTGACAGATGTGGTATTGATTCTTTAATGTAATACACATATTGTATTCATATTACTATATTGACAGTGGGATTGAAAACTCCGGACATAAAATTATATGTTCAGAATTCAGAATTCCAGAATCTAATATCCCTACACCATAATAATAATGATAGACATGGTAAATCATTAGGAATGTAGTTCAGCTCAATTTGTTATCAACTCCCATGGTTAGCCATAAATAGTCATTCATAATCTCTCACAATAATAGATAAATACAAAAACAAAAAAAGTTAATGTGAAAACATATACAGATATGTATGATTGTATATATCAATATGTGAATATATGAAAATGTGAAGATGTGAAACTAGATATCTTTGGAGTGAGAAAAAAAGGGGTATTCTTAATATAACTATAAGTGTCTACATTAATGGAACTGCTTAAGATAGCCAAAATTACTCCACAAAATAACTGATGTCCCATTCCTTATTTAGACCAAGCGGTGCCCTCGTACTAAGTTTCCAGATCCAATAGAGTTCTTTCTTGGACAATATATTATAAATGTTTCCTCCCCGAATGGGCTTTTTGGCTATATCTATTACTTTAACAGTGAATTTAGGCTGATCAGTAAAATGTAGACAATTAAAGTGCCTTGCTACACTCGAATCCTTGTTATAATTTTTAATGTCCCTTCTGTGCTCTCCTATTCTCGATCTGAGGGCACGGGAGGTCTGACCCACATACTGTTCAGAACAGAGGGTGCAGTCAATAAGATAGATAACAAATGTTGTACTACAATTTGCATAATGGTTAATCTTAAAATTCTGTTTGGTTACATGACTGGTGAATTCAGCCTCCATAGATATCTGTAAACAAGTAAGACAATTTCTAGATAGGCACTTGAAAGTGCCCTTCTTGTTAAGCCACTGACTCCCTCTTGAACCAACTTGGCTATTCACCATACTGGGGGATAGTTTTTTAGCAAGTGTAGGTGCCTTTTTGGGCACAAATTTGACCTTGTCTACAATATTTACTAGAATATCATCACCTTTAAGTATAGATAAATTTCTTTTGATAATATTGCACAGATCATTAAATTGTGAAGAAAATTCTGTCGAAAACACTACTATATCCTTATCACACATTGCTTTTTTGGCGTTATTATTCCCCTTTCCTTGTGTAGGATTATAGGTACTTCTCACCTCATCTAAAGACTGCTGTAATACATTCCGATCATAACCCCTGGCGCATAGCCTATCCATCAATTTAATGGCTTGGACATTAAACAATCTATCTGAGTTGGAGTTTCGACGCAACCTAAGAAATTGACTCTTGGGTATTGAATTTATAAGGTGTTTGGGGTGACAGGACGTGGCATGTAGAATCGTATTGCCAGAAGTTGGCTTTCTATATGTGTCAGTGATGATCCTATTGTGTTCAACTGAACCAACTAAGGTGAGATCCAGAAAATGGATTTCTTTGTCTTGGATCTCCCCAGTAAACTTTAGATGTAAATCATTGTTGTTCACAAAATTGAGGAAATCCTCGAAAAGTGTAAGGGTTACGTCCGCTTCACAGTGACAGACCAAACTCCCCGTTTAACGCACCGCAAACAGTTCATTTGCACAACCACGAGATAGATAGATTTGATAGATACATAGATACATAGATTAGATAGATAGATAGATCAATAGATGCAATATACATTTGATAGATACTATAGATAGATAGATTTGATAGATAAATAGATAGATTTGATAGATAGATAATTTCCCAGACAGAGAATTACAAGACGTGCGGTCTGAGACCCATGGTAAAGTTCCCAGAGGCAGTTGCGGCGCCAGGGGACATGTATATGGCATGGATTTTAGGAACCGGGAGATGGAAAAAGATGCTTGGTCGGTCCTCCTACTTCAAATTTGGGGCACTGCGCGTGCAATCTACTGTGCCACCAGATATGAGTGGTGTGTTAAGTAGTACTATTCTGATCAGTTTAATACCTGTTACTCCCCCTATCGGGGGACGTGTATATGGCATGGATTTTAGGAACCGGGAGATGGAAAAAGATGCTTGGTTGGTCCTCCTACTTCAAATTTGGGGCACTGTGTGTGCAATCGTGGCCGGACTTTTAGCCGACAGACATTTGGCCGACAGACATTTGGCCGAAACACAAGTGGCTGTCACAAAACAGTCCGGCCACGAGATAGATAGATTTGATAGATAGATAGATAGATACATAGATTAGATCGATAGATCAATAGATGCAATATACATTTGATAGATACAATAGATAGATAGATAGATAGATGATAGATAGATTTGATAGATAAATAGATAGATTTGATAGATAGATAATTTCCCAGACAGAGAATTACAAGACGTGCGGTCTGGGACCCATGGTAAGGTACCCAGAGCCAGGGGACGTGTATATGGCATGGATTTTAGGAACCGGGAGATGGAAAAAGATGCTTGGTCGGTCCTCCTACTTCAAAGTTGGGGCACTGCGCGTGCAATCTACTGTGCCACCAGATATGAGTGGTGTGTTAAGTAGTACTATTCTGACCAGTTTAATACCTGTTACTCCCCCTATCGGGGGACGTGTATATGGCATGGATTTTAGGAACTGGGAGATGGAAAAAAATGCTTGGTTGGTCCTCCTACTTCAAATTTGGGGCACTGCGCGTGTAATTGTGGCCGGACTTTTAGCCGACGGACATTTGGCCGAAACACAAGTGGCTGTCACAAAACAGTCCGGCCACGAGATAGATAAATTTGATAGATAGATATATACATAGATTAGATAGATAGATCAATAGATGCAATATCATTTGATAGATATGATAGATAGATTTGATAGATACATAGATAGATTTGATAGATAGATAGATAGATAGATAATTTCACAGACAGAGAATTATAAGACGTGCCGTCTGGGACCCATGGTAAGGTTTCCAGAGGCAGTTGCGGCGCCAGGGGACGTGTATATGGCATGGATTTTTATAAACGGGAGATGGAAAAAGATGCTTGGTCGGTCCTCCTACTTCAAATTTGGGGCACTGTGCGTGCAATCTACTGTGCCACCAGATATGAGTGGTGTGGTTTTTGAAGCCACAGTGCAGCACCAGAGGCCAGAAAAATTTGGCATGTATTGTACACATGCCTGAAAAAGTAGGTATTGTTGCAGCCGCTGCTGTAGCAGCGGCCAGAAAAATTGATGTTTGTTTCCCAGGCAGACAGTGCCCTAAAACATTGTGGCTTGAACCGTATTTGGTGGCGGATAAGTCACGCAAGTCATCCGGCATTCGAAGATAAAATACAGCAGCTTGTGGACCATTTTTAGCCCAAGGCAGCTCATGTCATCAGGCCTTTTTTACTCGAATGTATCGCCCAATGTCAGTCCCTTCGGGATCCATCCCTCATTCATCTTAATAAAGGTGAGGTAATCTAGACTTTTTTGACCTAGGCGACTTCTCTTCTCAGTGACAATACCTCCTGCTGCACTGAAGGTCCTTTCTGACAGGACACTTGAAGCGGGGCAGGCCAGAAGTTCTATCGCAAATTGGGATAGCTCAGGCCACAGGTCAAGCCTGCACACCCAGTAGTCAAGGGGTTCATCGCTCCTCAGAGTGTCGAGATCTGCAGTTAAGGTGAGGTAGTCTGCTACCTGTCGGTCGAGTCGTTCTCTGAGGGTGGACCCCGAAGAGCTATGGCAATGCATAGGAGTTAAAAAGCTCTGCATGTCCTCCATCAACAACACGTCTGTAAAACATCCTGTCCTTGCCGGCGTGGCCGTGGGAGTCGGAGGATTACTTTCACCTCTTCCCCTGTTAGATTCCCGTTGTGCTGTGACATCACCCTTATACGCTGTGTAAAGCATACTTTTTAATTTATTTTGGAACTGCTGCATCCTTTCCGACTTGCGGTAAATCAGTAACATTTCAGGCACTTTATGCTTATACCGGGGGTCTAGTAGCGTGCACACCCAGTACAGGTCGTTCTCCTTCAGCTTTTTTATACGAGGGTCCCTCAACAGGCACGACAGCATGAAAGATCCCATTTGCACAAGGTTGGATGCCGAGCTACTCATGTCCCGTTCCTCGTCCTCAGTGATCTCACTGAAGGTATCTTCTTCCCCCCAGCCACGTACAACACCACGGGTACCAGATAGGTGACAACGAGCACCCTGGGATGCCTGTTGTGCTTGGTCTTCCTCCTCCTCCTCAAAGCCACATTCCTCCTCTGACTCCTCTTCCTCACAATCTTCTTCCAGCGTTGCCGCAGGTCCAGCAAGCGATGGTGATAAGGCTGTTTCTGGTGGTGATGGTGACCACAACTCTTCCTCTTCACGCTCATCTACGGCCTGATCCAGCACTCTTCGCAGGGCACGCTCCAGGAAGAAAACAAATGGTATGATGTCGCTGATGGTGCCTTCGGTGCGACTGACTAGGTTTGTCACCTCCTCTAAAGGACGCATGAGCCTACAGGCATTGTGAATGAGCGCCCAGTAACGTGGCAAAAAAATTCCCAGCTCCCTAGAGGCTGTCCTAGCACCCCGGTCATACAAATACTCAATGGCTTTTTCTCATTGGAGCAGGCGGTCGAACATTAGGAGTGTTGAATTCCAACGTGTTGGACTGTTGCAAATCAAGCGCCTCACTGGCATGTTGTTTCGCCGCTGGATATCAGAAAAGTGCGCCATGGCCATGTAGGAATGCCTCAAATGGCCACACACCTTGCTGGCCTGCTTCAGGACGTCCTGTAAGCCTGGGTACTTATGCACAAAGCGTTGTACGATCAGATTACACACATGTGCCATGCACGGCACATGTGTCAACTTGCCCAATTTCAATGCTGCCACCAAATTACTTCCGTTGTCAGAAACCACTTTGCTGATCTCCAGTTGGTGCGGAGTCAGCCACTGATCCACCTGTGCGTTCAGGGCGGACAGGAGTGCTGGTCCGGTGTGACTCTCTGCTTTCAGGCAAGTCAACCCCAAGACTGCTTGACACTGCCGTATCCGGGATGTGGAATAGTACCTGCGGAGCTGGGGGGGGTGCTGTTGATGTGGAGCAAGACGCAGCAGCAGAAGAAGAGAACTCAGCCGAGGAGGTTATGGAAGAGGATGGAGTAGGAGGAGTAGAGGAGGTGCCAGCAGGCCTGCCTGCAAGTCATGGCGGTGTCACCAACTCTGCAGAGCCACGCATTCCATGGTTGTCAGCTGTCAGTAGGTTTACCCAATGCGCAGTGTAGGCGATATACCTGCCCTGACCATGCTTTGAAGACCATCTATGAGTGGTCAGATGGACCCTTGCCCCAACACTGTGTGTAACTAAACTAAACTAAACATGCCATTACTTCCTTTCGCACAATCGAGTACAGGTTGGGGATTGCCTTTTGTGAAAAAATAAATTTTGGCCGGGTACCTTCCACTGCGGTGTCCAAATAGCTACAAATTTTTTGAACGCCTCAGACTCCACCAGCTTATATGGTAAAAGCTGGCTGGCTAAGAGTTCAGATAAGCCAGCTGTCAGACGCCGGGCAAGGGGGTGACTTTGTGACATTGGCTTCTTACGCTCAAACATAACCTTGACAGACACCTGACTGTGGGCAGATGAGCAGGAAATGCTCCGGACGAGAGATGGAGTGGCGGATGTTTGAGAGGGGGCAAGGAGGACAGCAGTGGTTGACATGGCTGAAGATGCTGGACCAGGAGGAGGATGGCGGCTTTGAGTTTGTGTGCTGCTTCTACTCATGTGTTGATTCCATAGGCGTTTGTGATGTGCGATCATGTGTCTTCGCAAAGCAGTTGTACCTAGGTGGGTGTTGGACTTCCCACGACTCAGTTTCTTTTGGCATAGGTTGCAAATGGCATCACTGTTGTCAGGGGCAGACACACAAAAAAAATTCCACATTGCTGAGCTCTGCGATGACGGCATTCTGGTGGTGGTAACAGCATGCATTGATTGGCGTGCTGTCTGGCTGACCCCGGGTGCCGATGCATGCTGTCTGACTGTGCCACTAGCTCCTTGTGACGACCTCCCCCTGCTTCCAACTCATCTCCTCCTCCTCCTCTCTGTCTCCCCATCTGAATTTTCCCCCTGTTCTTCTCTTCTAGCGGGCACCCACGTGACATCCACGGACGCATCGTCATCATCAACCGCTTCACTTGTATCTGACAAATCAACAAAGGAAGAAGCAGCGGGTAAAACATCATCATCATCACACCGTACGTCCATGTCTGTAATGCTGCCTGACTGAGACATATCACTGTTATCTACATCCTCTGTCAATGATGGTTGCGCATCACTCATTCCTTCCAAATGTTGTGTTAATAACTCCTCTGCCAGATCAAGTGAAGCGGCTGTGGTGCTAGTGTTGGTGGTGGCGGCAGTCGGGCGAGTGGTAACTTGAGAGGTGCCCATAGATAAGCTGGAGGAGGATGGTGCGTCAAGGTTCGGAGCGGAAGCTATAGACGATTTGGTGTCCTGTGTTAAAAAGTCAACTATGTCCTCCTCAAAACTTTTTGAGTTCATGGTACGTGGCCTCTGAACACTGGCCATTATTCTAGGGCCTATGGGAATCACAGCACCATGACCACGACGGCACCTGCGGGGTGGCCTGCCTCTGCCTGTCATTTTTTTTTAAATGTACACTTACAAAACTATTAAACAAGATAAGAGTGATGCCACTGGGCAAGTGGGCACAGTATACGCTGTGAGCCTGACACAAAAAAAGCAGACTGATGTTTCACAGTCCAAAATGTTTATTTATTTTTTTAAATTTACACTTACACTACTATTAAACAAGATATGAGTGGTGGCACTGGGCAAGTGGGCACAGTATACACTGTGAGCCTGGCACACACGCTGGCAGGCAGGCAGGCACCTGCAATTAGATTACACTAGCAGACTGATGTTTCACAGTCAAAAAAGTTTTTTTTTTTAAATTTACACTACTGTTTGTTACACCAGATATGAGTGGTGGCAACTGGCAAGTCGGCCTGACACACACGCTGGCAGGCAGGCAACTGCAATTAGATTACACTAGCAGACTGATGTTTCACAGTCAAAAAAGTTTTGTTTTTTTAAATTTACACTACTGTTTGTTACACCAGATATGAGTGGTGGCAACTGGCAAGTCGGCCTGACACACACGCTGGCAGGCAGGCAACTGCAATTTGATTACACTAGCAGACTGATGTTTCACAGTCAAAAAAGTTTTTTTTTTTAAATTTACACTACTGTTACAACAGATATAAGAGGTGGCACTGTGGGCAAGTGGGCCTGGCACACACCCTGGCAGGCAGGCAACTGCAATTAGATTAAACTAGCAGACTGATGTTTCACAGTCAAAAAAGTTTTTTTTTTTTAAATTTACACTACTGTTTGTTTGTTACACCAGATATGAGTGGTGGCAACGGGCAAGTGGGCCTGGCACACACGCTGGCAGGCAGGCAACTGCAATTAGATTACACTAGCAGACTGATGTTTCACAGTCAAAAAAGTTTTTTTTTTTTAAATTTACACTACTGTTACAACAGATATGAGTGGTGGCACTGTGGGCAAGTGGGCCTGGCACACACGCTGGCAGGCAGGCAACTGCAATTAGATTACACAAGCAGACTGATGTTTCACAGTCAAAAAAGTTTTTTAATTAACACTAATGTTACACCAGATATGAATGGTGGCAACGGGCAAGTGGACACAGTATACGCTGTGAGCCTGGCACACACTCTGGCAGGCAGGCAACTGCAATTAGATTACACAGGAAAAAAAAAAAAAGCAGGGCTTTTTGGGGTGCTGTCCTTACAGCAGAGATCAGATGAGTCCTTCAGGCCTGTAGTGGACACTGAATACATTAGCCTAGCTATCAATTTCCCTATTAAATCAGCAGCAGCTACACTGTCCCTCCTCTCACTAAGAAAGCAGCTTCTGAATGAATCTAAAATGGCTGCTGTTCAGGAGCTGGGAGGGTCTGGGAGGGAGGGTCTGCTGCTGAATGGCTGGAATGTGTCTGCAGACTGTGAGATACAGGGTCAAAATTTACTCAATGATGATGAATAGGGGCGGATCGAACATCGCATATGTTCGCCCGCCGTTGCGAACATGAACAAGCTATGTTCGCCGGGAACTATTCGCCGGCAAACAGTTCGGGACATCACTAATAGTGACATAGGCTTTAATAGAGATACTTGTTAATGCCAGCAGTTTATACAGTTTACAGTAATGGAAGCTATGACTGAGAGGTAGTTAACTTGTTACACAGTTTTCTATTTACTTGTATCAGATCTGACTTGCTTTGGGGTAAATTACTTTAATGCTGTGCCTTGTTTTTTGGTTATGTATTTAATAATTGTTTGCTTACCTTATATATATATATATATATATATATATATATATATATATATATATATATATATATATATATATATATATATATATATAAATAAATGTATCATGCTATTTTTTTATTTTTTTTTTAAATTAATTTTTATTAAAGATTTTCAGTTACAAGGTATAATCAGCAAAATTAAAGGAGTCCAGTAGACATTATACAACTCCTAGAGATACAATACATTTCCCTTTGCGGGGGTGAAGGAGATAGGAGAACAAACATTGTACACTTCCACAATAAAACCTTGAAACTTAACAACTGAAAACTAGCATGTCTTACACACGTTTATACAATAAATGATGAAGAAGTTTAAATCAGATTAATTAATTGAAACAGATTTACTTCAATTCACTATAGTTTAATTTAATTTAACTTAACTACCCACAGGTTCTTTTGGGTTATGTTTTATACCTTAATGGATCATTTGTACAAGCTCCTGGTCTTAGTAGAGAGGCCTGAGTATTATTGATAGACAGGGTGTCCCAATAGAATGTTATATCTAAATACATAGGGAGTCTATTAGTTCTATAATAGCCATATTGTTCCAATGGCAGAGTGTTGCTCATTTTTTGGTGCCAGAGTGCCAGTGTGGGGAGTTGTGGGGATTTCCAATATGTAGCAATCATTAGCTTAGCACAGTTGAGACCAATTTGTAGTAACGCCACTCGTAGTTTACATTTGTTAGTAGGGGCTTTGTTTAGCAGCGCTATCTCTGGTGTTAAATTAAAGTCTACCCCTAGGAGTTCCTTGGAAATCTTCTCTAGGTCTTTCCAGAAAGGAGTTATACAAGGGCACTCCCACCACATATGAATCATAGTGCCTTTATTATTACATCCTCTCCAACATAGTGGGGAAGATGATGGGCATATTTTGTGTAATCTAGCTGGCGTTAAGTACCAGCGCAGCAGAATTTTAAAGTTCAACTCTAGTATCCGAGTTGACGTTGAGGATTTTCGAGTGTTCGTGTATATTTGTTTCCATTCTTGTGTGTCCAACACATGGTGTAGCTCCTTGTTTCACTGCGAAACATGCAACGGGGCTCGGGTGGATAATGCGGATTCTAACAAGGCTCTAGATCTAGATAAAGAGCCCCTCTGCATAGTGGGCAGGGTGCAAAGATGCTCAAATGGAGTAAGTGGTCATGTGAGATCCGGTTTGAAGGGTGTATTGTGTAAAAAGTGGTGGATTTGGGAGTATTTAAGCCATGATGAAAATGCACCGTTTAAAATGTGTTGTACGTCTCCTTGATCCAAAAGGCCAAGGAAAGGAATTGTCTCAGGTGATTCCAGAATCTTCCCTATTGTATTCTTAGGTGCATAACCCCCTAGAAACTCCATGTTCGCAGAGATTGGCATTAATGGGGAAACCCTCGTCGAAATCCCTGTTGTTTTTGTAATAATATAATCCCAAGTATTAAATATATGATGATACAGAGCAGACTCAGAACAAACTAGGGGCCTACTAGCTTTAGGGGTCCAGCAGAGGGCTCCCAGAGAGGGTGTTTTCAGAATTTGTGAGTCCAACGAAACCCAAGATTTAGTCTCCGTTTTAGTATGCCAGTCATAGACTCGTTGGAGAACTATTGCTTTATAGTACAGTTCTATATTTGGGACTCCCAATCCTCCCCCCCCCCTTGTAGGGCTATACATAGTGGTTACATTGATTCAAGGATGTACCCGCCCCCAGATAAATGAATTTATACTTCTTTGAAGCTGTTGTAAATATATCCTAGGTAAGGCTATCGGGACGGTTTGTAAAATGTATTAAATTCTAGGTAGAATTATCATTTTAATTGCTTGTATCCTACCCCACCACGAAAGGGGTCTATCTTGCCATGAGAAGAGGGTCTGTTGCGTATTTTGGAGAAGGGGTTTATAGTTAACGTCAAATAATTGATGGATACGGGGGGACAATTTGACTCCCAGATATCCTAGCTGGGAAGTTTTGATTTTATATGGACAAACTGTTTTAAGGGCAAAGATTGCTTTCTGCGAAAGTGAGATACCCAGGACCTCTGATTTCTGGTGATTGATATGGAAATGTGACAGTGAACCAAACGCAGTGAACTCCCGAACCAATGCCGGTATGGAGGTTTGAGGGTTAGAAACAGTTACTAGGACATCGTCCGCAAACATAGATCTAGATAAAGAGCCCCTCTGCATAGTGGGCAGGGTGCAAAGATGCTCAAATGGAGTAAGTGGTCATGTGAGATCCGGTTTGAAGGGTGTATTGTGTAAAAAGTGGTGGATTTGGGAGTATTTAAGCCATGATGAAAATGCACCGTTTAAAATGTGTTGTACGTCTCCTTGATCCAAAAGGCCAAGGAAAGGAATTGACTCAGGTGATTCCAGAATCTTCCCTATTGTATTCTTAGGTGCATAACCCCCTAGAAACTCCATGTTCGCAGAGATTGGCATTAATGGGGAAACCCTCGTCGAAATCCCTGTTGTTTTTGTAATAATATAATCCCAAGTATTAAATATATGATGATACAGAGCAGACTCAGAACAAACTAGGGGCCTACTAGCTTTAGGGGTCCAGCAGAGGGCTCCCAGAGAGGGTGTTTTCAGAATTTGTGAGTCCAACGAAACCCAAGATTTAGTCTCCGTTTTAGTATGCCAGTCATAGACTCGTTGGAGAACTATTGCTTTATAGTACAGTTCTATATTTGGGACTCCCAATCCTCCCCCCCCCCCTTGTAGGGCTATACATAGTGGTTACATTGATTCAAGGATGTACCCGCCCCCAGATAAATGAATTTATACTTCTTTGAAGCTGTTGTAAATATATCCTAGGTAAGGCTATCGGGACGGTTTGTAAAATGTATACAATTCTAGGTAGAATTATCATTTTAATTGCTTGTATCCTACCCCACCACGAAAGGGGTCTATCTTGCCATGAGAAGAGGGTCTGTTGCGTATTTTGGAGAAGGGGTTTATAGTTAACGTCAAATAATTGATGGATACGGGGGGACAATTTGACTCCCAGATATCCTAGCTGGGAAGTTTTGATTTTATATGGACAAACTGTTTTAAGGGCAAAGATTGCTTTCTGCGAAAGTGAGATACCCAGGACCTCTGATTTCTGGTGATTGATATGGAAATGTGACAGTGAACCAAACGCAGTGAACTCCCGAACCAATGCCAGTATGGAGGTTTGAGGGTTAGAAACAGTTACTAGGACATCGTCCGCAAACATAGCGAGTTTATAGTCATTGGGACCAATTGAAATACCTTTAATTAATGGGTTGTTCCATATATGTGCGGCCAGAGCATCCATAGTTAGTATGAATAGGGCTGGCGAAAGGGGGCACCCCTGTCTAGTGCCATTTTTTATGGGAAATCCATCAGAGAGCACTCCATTAACTTTAACTTTAGCTGATGGCTTGTTATATAGGTGGAATATTCTTTTAATAAACAAATCCCCAAATCTGAACTGATGGAGGGTTTGTCTAAGGAAGGGCCAATTTAGTTGATCAAATGCTTTCTCCGCTTCTGTCGACACCAGAGCGGAGGGGATGCCGTGTGTGGAGACATAATCTAACAGATGTATCACCCTAATAGTATTGTCGTATCACCCTAATAGTATTGTCCCTAGACTCTCTCAGAGGGACAAAACCAGCTTGTTCTATGTGTATTATTGAGGGTAAAACTGAATTAATTTGCCTGGCTAGGATTTTGGCATAAATCTTGATATCACTGTTAAGCAGTGAGATTGGGCGGTAACTGCTGGGTTCCATCAAAGGCTTCCCCGTTTTGGGGATAATTGAAATATAAGCTTCTAATGATGGTGGCAAGAGTTGTCCCTCATCTGACAGGTCATTGAAGAGTGTCGTTAAGTGGGGGGCTAAAATTTGTATGAATTGTTTGTAGTAGAAGTTGGTAAGACCATCGGGTCCTGGGCTCTTATGCGGGGGGGATATCTTTAATTGCTAGCAGGACTTCTTGTACTGTAATTGGGGCATCTAATGTGTTGGTTGCTTCTTTAGATAGTGTTAGAAGTTGGGCCTCAGATAAGTATTGGCCTATGAGGGTTGTACTCATTGAATGTTCAGTTGGTGGTATGTTATAAAGTTCGCTATAGTGGTCCCTAAAAGCATTTGCTATACCCTTGCAATCTGAGGTGTCGGGACCATTTTGTGTTTTAATTGAATGTACATAATTAGCTAGGTTTTTCTTCTTCAGAGTTCTAGCCAAGAGTGTTCCTGCTTTATTCCCCTCTACAAAGTAAAGCTTCTTAAGATAAAAAGCCTTTTTGTGTGCTTTGTTACGTAAAAGGTTATTCATCTGTAACCTAGCATGTTTGAGAGTGTCTGCGTAATTAATGTTAGAGGGGCATTGCATATGAGCGGTTTCTGCATTTTGTAGGGCCTCTAATGGGCGGGTGCATTCTGTTTTGTAAATCTTTGTTTGGGTGGCTTTTTGTTTGCTAAATTCCCCACTAATGACCGCTTTGTGTGCTTCCCAAATCATAGCTGGTGAGGAGTGAAGGGTGGTGTTGTGGGTAAAATAGTCTTGAAGGGATAACCTAATCTTCTCGACTATAGACGGCTGCAACAGCAAAGAGTTGTCTAATCTCTAGGTGAAATCTAAAGATGGCCTCTCCGGACAATCCAAGGCCAAGGAGACCATTGCATGATCAGACCATGGTGTGGGTTCGATGTCTGAATCTTGTGCTAATGTCAGTCCAGACTGGTCAACACATATGTAATCCAGTCTGGAATAGGTATGTCTGGGGTGAGAGAAAAAAGTGTATGTTTTCTGTGTCGGGTTCTGCAAACGCCACACGTCTATCAATGTAGCAGATCTCAAATGCTGGACGATGTTTTTGAGTGAGCTTTGGGGGTGTGAACTTTTCGCTTGTGAACAATCCAAAGACGGATTTAATGCTATATTAAAGTCTCCAGCTAGGACTGTCGTACCCTTAGAAACTCCCAATAATGTTCCTATAAAGCGTTTAAAGAAACGGGCTTGCCCCATGTTTGGTGCGTAAACGTTAGCCAATGTAACCATCTTATTAAATAAGAGTCCCACCAATATCAGGAAGCGCCCCTCATTATCAGAGTGTTGTTGAACAAGCTGAAAGGGGATAGATTTGTATAAAAGTATACCTACACTATTTTTTTTCTTTGAGGGGTGAGAATTAAAGAAACCAACTGGATAATGTTTAGAGGTAAATTTGGGTTCTGCATTTTATATAAAGTGTGTCTCCTGGACATATACGACTTTACTTTTGTGTTTGATGAACCAGTTGGTTGCTATTGATCTTTTTGTCAGGGAATTTAGCCCCTTTGTGTTTTTAGTGGATAATTTCAATATTCGTTGGGCCATTGGGGCTTTCTGAGTGAGGGGGGCTGCTTATGATATTTTGATATAGTATGAGGCGTGTTGTCAAGGAGGAGGGATATGTTCCTGTCTTTTTGTACAGTGACATGAGCTTCATGTAATATTGTGTGCAAATAACATACCTTGTTTGAACGTTTTCCAAACCTGGGAAGGATGGTAGTTTACTAAGAACCTGTGGGAAATAGCACTTTAAAAAAAAACAAGATAATAATAACTGTAAAAACAATGTGAACCAGATAAACAAACATTTCATAATCATAACAGTATTGGTAGCCAGAATTGTTGGCTACTTGACCAAGTGGTCCAAAAATAAAAGGGGGGGGGGGTGTCTAGCTAGAAACCGGGTACTGGCTCCCAACTAGTGGGCAGAACCCTTTGATAAGGGTTATTATGTTATCATGAGACTGCCAGTGACACATCGCTAACAGCTACAGTATTACTAACATCTTGGCTACATTTTAGGCTAGGATGAGTGTCTTATTAGTGATGTTGCGAACCTAATGGGCAGGCGAACTTTAAAACCATATAGGAACTCTTTCTGGCCACAATAGTGATGGAAAAGTTGTTTCAAGGGGACTAACACCTGGACTGTGGCATGCCGGAGGGGGATACATGGCAAAACTCCCACGGAAAATTACATAGTTGATGCAGAGTCTGGTTTTAAGCCATATAGGGCATAAATCACCTAACATTCCACAAACAAAGGCAAACAGTCCATTTGCACAACCACGAGATAGATAGATTTGATAGATAGATACATAGATTACATAGATCAATAGATGCAATATACATTTGATAGATACATTTGATAGATACGATTGATAGTTAGATAGATTTGATAGATAAATAGATAGATTTGATAGATATATAATTTCCCAGACAGAGAATTACAAGACGTGCAGTCTGGGACCCATGGTAAGGTTCCCAGAGGCAGTTGCGGCGCCAGGGGACGTGTATATGGCATGGATTTTAGGAACCGGGAGATGGAAAAAGATGCTTGGTCGTCCTCCTACTTCAAATTTGGGGCACTGCGAGTGCAATCTACTGTGGCACCAGATATGAGTGGTGTGTTAAGTAGTACTATTCTGATCAGTTTAATACCTGTTACTCCCCCCTATCGGGGGAGGTGTATATGGCCTGGATTTTAGGAACCTGGAGATGGAAAAAGATGCTTGGTCGGTCCTCCTACTTCAAATTTGGGGCACTGCGCCTGCAATCATGGCCAGACTATTAGCCGACGGACATTTGGCCGACGGACATTTGGCCGAAACACCAGTGGCTGTCATAAAACAGTCTGGCCACGAGATAGATAGATTTGATAGATAGATACATAGATTACATAGATCAATAGATGCAATATACATTTGATAGATACGATTGATAGTTAGATAGATTTGATAGATATAAATAGATAGATTTGATAGATATATAATTTCCCAGACAGAGAATTACAAGACGTGCGGTATGGGAACCATGGTAAGGTTCCCAGAGGCAGTTGCTGCGCCAGGGGACGTGTATATGGCATGGATTTTAGGAACCGGGAGATGGAAAAAAAATGCTTGGTCGGTCCTCCTACTTCAAATTTGGGGCACTGCTCGTGCAATCATGGCCGGACTTTTAGCCGACGGCCATTTGTTCAACGGACATTTGGCCGAAACACAAGTGGCTGTCACAAAACAGTCCGGCCACGAGATAGATAGATTTGATAGATAGAGAGATAGATAGATAGATAGATAGATACATAGATACATAGATTACATAGCTCAATAGATGCAATATAAATTTGATAGATATGATTGATAGTTATATAGATTTAATAGATAAATAGATAGATTTGATAGATATATAATTTCCCAGACAGAGAATTACAAGACGTGCGGTCTGGGACCCATGGTAAGGTTCCCAGAGGCAGGGTATATGGCATGGATTTTAGGAACCGGGAGATGGAAAAGGATGCTTGGTCGGTCCTACTTCAAATTTGGGGCACTGCGCGTGCAATCGTGGCCAAACTTTTAGCCGACGGACATTTGGCCGACGGACATTTGGCTGAAACACCAGTGGCTGTCACAAAACATTCCGGCCATGAGATAGATAGATTTGATAGATAGATACATAGATTACATAGATCAATAGATGCAATATACATTTGATAGATACGATTGATAGTTATATAGATTTGATAGATAAATAGATAGATTTGAGAGATATATAATTTCACAGACAGAGAATTACAAGACTTGCGGTCAGGGACCCATGGTAAGGTTCCCAGAGGCAGTTGCGGCGCCAGGGGAAGTGTATATGGCATGGATTTTAGGAACCGGGAGATGGAAAAAGATGCTTGGTCGGTCTTCCTACTTCAAATTTGGGGCACTGCGCGTGCAAACGTGGCCGGACTTTTAGCCGACGGACATTTGGCCAACGGACATTTGGCCGAAACACCAGTGGCTGTCACAAAACAGTCCGGCCACGAGATAGATAGATTTGATAGATAGATACATAGATTACATAGATCAATAGATGCAATATACATTTGATAGATACGATTGATAGTTAGATAGATTTGATAGATAAATAGATAGATTTGATAGATAGATAATTTCCCAGACAGATAATTACAAGACGTGCGGTCTGAGACCCATGGTAAGGTTCCCAGAGGCAGTTGCGGCGCCAGGGGACGTGTATATGGCATGGATTTTAGGAACCCGGGAGATGGAAAAAGATGTTTGGTCGGTCCTCCTACTTCAAATTTGGGGCACTGCGCGTGCAATCTAATGTGCCACCAGATAGGAGTGGTGTGTTAAGTAGTACTATTCCTATCAGTTTAATCCTGTTAAGTGTCTTTTTTTTTGTTTTGTTTTTAAAGCCACAGTGCAGCACCAGAGGCCAGAAAAATTTGGCATGTACACATGCCTGAAAAATCAGGTATTGTTGCAGCCGCTGCTATAGCAGCGGCCAGAAAAATTGATGTTTGTTTCCCAGGCAGAAAGTGCCCTAAAACATTGCGGCTTGAACCCTAGTTGGTGGCGGATAAGTCACGAAAGTCATCCGGCATTTGAAGATAAAATACAGCAGCGTGTGGACCATTTTTAGCCCAAGGCAGCTCATGTCATCAGGCCTTTTTTACTCAAATGTATCGCCCAATGTCAGTCCCTTCGGGATCCATCCCTCATTCATCTTAATAAAGGTGAGGTAATCTAGACTTTTTTGACCTAGGCAACTTCTCTTCTCAGTGACAATACCTCCTGCTGCACTGAAGGTCCCTTCTGACAGGACACTTGAAGCAAGGCAGGACAGAAGTTCTATGGCAAATTGGGATAGCTCAGGCCACAGGTCAAGCCTGCACACCCAGTAGTCAATGGGTTCATTGCTCCTCAGAGTGTCGAGAGCTGCAGTTAAGGCGAGGTAGTCTGCTACCTGTCGATCGAGTCGTTCTCTGAGGGTGGACCCCGAAGGGCTGTGGCTATGCATAGAAGTTAAAAATCTCCGCATGTTCTCCATCAACAACACGTCTGTAAAGTGTCCTGTCCTTGCCGGTGTGGTCGAGGGAGTTGGAGGATTACTTTCAGCTCTTCCCCTGTTAGATTCACGTTTTGCTGTGACATCACCCTTATACGCTGTGTAAAGCATACTTTTTAATTTATTTTGGAAATGCTGCATCCTTTCCGACCCAGTACAGGTCATTCTCCTTCAGCTTTTTTATACGAGGGTCCCTCAACAGGCACGACAGCATGAAAGACCCCATTTGCACAAGGTTGGATGCCGAGCTAGTCATGTCCCGTACCTCATCCTCAGTTATGTCACTGAAGGTATCTTCTTCCCCCCAGCCACGTACAACACCACGGGTACCAGATAGGTGACAACGAGCACCCTACGATGCCTGTTGTGGTTGGTCTTCCTCCTCCTCCTCAAAGCCACATTCCTCCTCTGACTCCTCTTCCTCACAATCCTCTTCCTGCGTTGCTGCAGGTCCAGCAAGCGATGCTGATAAGGCTGTTTCTGGTGGTGATGGTGACCACAACTCTTCCTCTTCCTCTTCACGCTCATCTATGGCTTGATCGAGCACTCTTCGCAGGGCACGCTCCAGGAAGAAAACAAATGGTATGATGTCGCTGATGGTGCCTTCAGTGCGACTAACTTGGTTTGTCACCTCCTCAAAAGGACGCATGAGCCTACAGGCATTGCACATGAGCGCCCAGTAATGTGGCAAAAAAATTCCCAGCTCCCTAGAGGCTGTCCTAGCACCCCGGTCATACAAATATTCGTTAATGGCTTTTTCTTGTTGGAGCAGGTGGTTGAACATTAGGAGTGTTGAATTCCAACGTGTCGGGCTGTCGCAAATCAAGCACCTCACTGGCATGTTGTTTCGCCGCTGGATATCTGAAAAGTGTGCCATGGCCGTGTAGGAACGCCTCAAATGGCCACACACCTTCCTGGCCTGCTTCAGGATGTCCTGTAAGCCTGGGTACTTATGCACAAAGCATTGTACGATTAGATTACACACATGTGCCATGCACGGCACATGGGTCAACTTGCCCAATTTCAATGCCACCACCAAATTACTTCCGTTGTCAGAAACCACTTTGCCAATCTCCAGTTGGTGCGGAGTCAGCCACTGATCCACCTGTGCATTCAGGGCGGACAGGAGTGCTGGTCCGGTGTGACTCTCTGCTTTTAGGCAAGTCAACCCCAAGATGGCGTGACACTGCCGTATCCAGGATGTGGAATAGTACCTGCGGAGCTGGGGGGTGCCGTTGATGTGGAGCAACATGCAGCAGCAGAAGAGGACTCAGCCGAGGAGGTTATGGAAGAGGATGGAGTAGGAGGAGTAGAGGAGGTGGCAGCAGGCCTGCCTGCAAGTCGTGGCAGTGTCACCAACTCCTCCTCTGCAGAGCCACGCATTCCATGCTTGGCAGCCGTCAGCAGGTTTACCCAATGCGCAGTGTAGGTGATATACCTGCCCTGACCATGCTTTGCAGACCAGCTATCAGTGGTCATATGGACCCTTGCCCCAACACTGTGTGCCAGACATGCCATTACTTCCTTTCCCACAATCGAGTACAGGTTGGGGATTGCCTTTTGTGAAAAGAAATTTTGGCCGGGTACCTTCCACTGCGGTGTCCCAATAGCTAAACATTTTTTGAACGCCTCAGACTCCACCAGCTTGTATGGTAAAAGCTGGCGGGCTAAGAGTTCAGACAAGCCAGCTGTCAGACGCCGGGCAAGGGGGTGACTTTGTGACATTGGCTTCTTACCCTCAAACATGTCCTTGACAGACACCTGACTGTGGGCAGATGAGCAGGAACTGCTCCGGAAGAGAGACGGAGTGGCGGATGGTTGAGAGGGGGCAAGGAGGACAGCAGTGGTTGACGTGGCTGAAGATGCTGGACCAGGAGGAGGATGGCGGCTTTGAGTTTGTGTGCTGCTTCTACTCATGTGTTGATCCCATAGGCATTTGTGATGTGCGATCATGTGCCTTCGCAAAGCAGTTGTACCTAGGTGGGTGATGCACTTCCCATGACTCAGTTTCTTTTGGCACAGGTTGCAAATGGCATCGCTGTTGTCAGAGGCAGACACACAAAAAAAATACCACACTTCTGAGCTCTGCGATGACAGCATTCTGGTGGTGGCAACAGCATGCGTTGATTGGCGTGCTATCTGGCTGACCCCAGGTGCCGATGCATGCTGTCTGACTGTGCCACTAGCTCCTTGCGACTACCTTCCCCTGCTTCCAACTCATCTCCTCCTCCTCCTTTCTGTCTCCCCATCTGAACTTTCCCCCTGTTCTTCTTCTCTTCTAGCAGGCACCCACGTGACATCCACGGACGCATCGTCATCATCAACCTCTTCACTTGTATCTGACAAATCAACAAAGGAAGCAGCAGGGGGTACAACATCATCATCATCACAGCGTACGTCCATGTCTTTAATGCTGCCTGACTGAGACATATCACTGTTATCTACATCCTCTTTCATTGATGGTTGCGCATCACTCATTTCTTCCAACTGATGTGTAAAAAACTCCTCTGACACATCAAGTGAAGCGGCTGTGGTGCTAGTGTTGGTGGTGGTGGCAGGCGGGCGAGTGGTGGTAACTTGAGAGGTGCCCGAAGATAAGCTGGAGGAGGATGGTAAGTCAAGGTTCGGAGCGGAAGCTATAGAAGATTGGGTGTCCTGTGTTAAAAAGTCAACTATGTCCTCCTCCGAACTTTTCGAGTTCATGGGACGTGGCCTCTGAACACTGGGAATTATGGCCAAATGGAATCACAGCACCACAACCACAACGGCACCTGCGATGTGGCCTGCCTCTGCCTGACATTTTTTTTTAAATGTACACTTAAACTACTATTAAAAAAGATATGAGTGGTGGCGCTGGGCAAGTGGGCACAGTATACGCTGTGAGACTGACACAAAAAAGCAGACTGATGTTTCACAGTCCAAAAAGTTTTTATTTTTTTAAATGTACACTTACACTACTATTAAACAAGATATGAGTGGTGGCACTGGGCAAGTGGGCACAGTATACGCTGTGAGCCTGGCACACACGCTGGCAGGCAGGCAACTGCAATTAGATTACACTAGCAGACTGATGTTTCACAGTCCAAATTTTTTTTTTTTACAAAATTTACACTACTGTTACAACAGATATGAGTGGTGGCACTAGTTGACAAGTGGGCCTGGCACACACGCTGGCAGGCAGGCAACTGCAATTAGATTACACTAGCAGACTGATGTTTCACAGTCAAAAAGTTTTTTTTAAACAAATTTACACTACTGTTACAACAGATATGAGTGGTGGCACTAGTTGGCAAGTGGGCCTGGCACACACGCTGGCAGGCAGGCAACTGCAATTAGATTACACTAGCAGACTGATGTTTCACAGTCAAATTTAAAAAAAAAAAAAAAATTTACACTACTGTTACAACAGATATGAGTGGTGGCACTAGTTGACAAGTGGGCCTGGCACACACGCTGGCAGGCAGGCAACTGCAATTAGATTACACTAGCAGACTGATGTTTCACAGTCAAAAAGTTTTTTTTAAACAAATTTACACTACTGTTACAACAGATATGAGTGGTGGCACTAGTTGGCAAGTGGGCCTGGCACACACGCTGGCAGGCAGGCAACTGCAATTAGATTACACTAGCAGACTGATGTTTCACAGTCAAATTTAAAAAAAAAAAAAAATTTACACTACTGTTACAACAGATATGAGTGGTGGCACTAGTTGGCAAGTGGGCCTGGCACACACGCTGGCAGGCAGGCAACTGCAATTAGATTACACTAGCAGACTGATATTTCACGGTCAAAAAAGTTTTTTTTAAAAAAATTTACACTACTGTTACAACAGATATGAGTGGTTGCACTTGTTGGCAAGTGGGCCTGGCACACACGCTGGCAGGCAGGCAACTGAAATTAGATTATACTAGCAGACTGATGTTTCACAGTCAAAACATTTTTTTTTTTTAAATTTACAATACTGTTACAACAGATATGAGTGGTGGCACTAGTTGGCAAGTGGGCCTGGCATACACGCTGGAAGGCAGGCAACTGCAATTAGATTACACTAGCAGACTGATGTTTCACAGTCAAAAAAGTTTTTTTTTTTTTTAAATTTACAATACTGTTACAACAGATATGAGTGGTGGCACTAGTTGGCAAGTGGGCCTGGCACACACGCTGGCAGGCAGGCAACTGCAATAAGATTACACTAGCAGACTGATGTTTCACAGTCAACAAAGTTTTTTTTTACAAAATTTACACTACTGTTACAACAGATATGAGTGGTGGCACTAGTTGGCAAGTGGGCCTGGCACACACGCTGGCAGGCAAGCAACTGCAATTAGATTACACTAGCAGACTGATGTTTCACAGTCAAAAAAGTTTTTTTTAAACAAATTTACACTACTGTTACAACAGATATGAGTGGTGGCACTAGTTGGCAAGTGGGCCTGGCACACACGCTGGCAGGCAGGCAACTGCAATTAGATTACACTAGCAGACTGATGTTTCACAGTCAAAAATTTTTTTTTTACAAAATTTACACTACTGTTACAACAGATATGAGTGGTGGCATTAGTTGGCAAGTGGGCCTGGCACACATGCTGGCAGGCAGGCAACTGCAATTAGATTACACTAGTAGACTGATGTTTCACAGTCAATTTTATTTTTTAAATTTACACTACTGTTACAACATATATGAGTGGTGGCACTTGTTGGCAAGTGGGCCTGGCATACACGCTGGCAGGCAGGCAACTGCAATTAGATTACACTAGCAGACTGATGTTTCACAGTCAAAAAGGTTTGTTTTTTTTAAATTTACAATACTTTTACAACAGAAATGAGTGGTGGCACTAGTTGGCAAGTGGGCCTGGCACACACGCTGGCAGGCAGGCAACTGCAATTAGATTACACTAGCAGACTGATGTTTCACAGTCAAAAAAGTTCACTACTGTTACAACAGAAATGAGTGGTGGCACTAGTTGGCAAGTAGGCCTGGCACACACGCTGGCAGGCAGGCAATTGCAATTAGATCACACTAGCAGACTGATGTTTCACAGTGAACAAAGTTTTTTTTTTTCAAAATTTACACTACTGTTACAACAGATATGAGTGGTGGCACTTGTTGGCAAGTGGGCCTGGCACACACGCTGGCAGACAGGCAACTGCAATTAGATTACACTAGCAGACTGATGTTTCACAGTCAAAAAAGTTTTTTTTTACAAAATTGACACTACTGTTACAACAGATATGAATGGTGGCACTAGTTGGCAAGTGGGCATGGCACACAGGCTGGCAGGCAGGCAACTGCAATTAGATTACACTAGCAGACTGATGTTTCACAGTCCAAACATTTTTTTTTTTTTTTAAATTTACTCTACTGTTACAACAAATATGAGTGGTGGCACTTGTTGGCAAGTGAGCCTGGCACACACGCTGGCAGGCAGGCAACTGCAATTAGATTACACTAGCAGACTGATGTTTCACAGTCAAATTTGTTTTTAAATATTTACACTACTGTTACAACAGATATGAGTGGTGGCACTTGTTGGCAAGTGAGCCTGGCACACATGCTGGCAGGCAGGCAACTGCAATTAGATTACACTAGCAGACTGATGTTTCACAGTCAAAAAAGTTTTTTTTACAAAATTTACACTACTGTTACAACAGATATGAGTGGTGGCACTAGTTGGCAAGTGTGCCTGGCACACATGCTGGCAGGCAGGCAACTGCAATTAGATTACATTAGCAGACTGATGTTTCACAGTCAAATTTTTTTAAAAAAATTTACACTACTGTTACAACAGATATGAGTGGTGGCACTTGTTGGCAAGTGAGCCTGGCACACACGCTGGCAGGCAGGCAACTGCAATTAGATTACACTAGCAGACTGATGTTTCACAGTCAAATTTTTTTTTTTAAATTTACACTACTGTTACAACAGATGTGAGTGGTGGCACTTTTTGGCAAGTGAGCCTGGCACACACGCTGGCAGGCAGGCAACTGCAATTAGATTACACTAGCAGACTGATGTTTCACAGTCAAATTTTTTTTTTAAAATTTACACTACTGTTACAACAGATATGAGTGGTGGCACTTGTTGGCAAGTGAGCCTGGCACACACGCTGGCAGGCAGGCAACTGCAATTAGATTACACTAGCAGACTGATGTTTCACAGTCAATTTTTTTTTTAAATTTACACTACTGTTACAACAGATATGAGTGGTGGCACTTGTTGGCAAGTGAGCCTGGCACATACGCTGGCAGACAGGCAACTGCAATTAGATTACACTAGCAGACTGATGTTTCACCGTCAAAATTTTTTTTTTTTTAAATTTACAAAACTGTTACAACAGATATGAGTGGTGGAATTAGTTGGCAAGTGGGCCTGGCACACACGCTGGCAGGCATTCAACTGTAATTAGATTACACTAGCACACTGATGTTTCACAGTCAAAAAAGTATTTTTACAAATTTTTTACACTACTGTTACAACAGATATGAGTGGTGGCACTTGGCAAGTGGGCCTGGCACACACGCTGGCAGGCAGGCAACTGCAATTAGATTACACTAGCAGACTAATGTTTCACAGTCAAAAAAGTTTTTTTTTACAAAATTGACACTACTGTTACAACAGATATGAGTGGTGGCACTTGTTGGCAAGTGGGCCTGGCACACACGCTGGCAGTCAGGCAACTTCAATTAGATTACACTAGCAGACTGATGTTTCACAGTCAAAAAAGTTTTGTTTTTTTTAAATTTACAATACTGTTACAACAGATATGAGTGGTGGCACTAGTTGGCAAGTGGGCCTGGCACACACGCTGGCAGGAAGGCAACTGCAATTAAATTACACTAGCAGACTGATGTTTCACAGTCAAAAAAGTTTTTTAATTTTTTTTTTACAATACTGTTACAACAGATATGAGTGGTAGCACTAGTTGGCAAGTGGGCCTGGCACACACGCTGGCAGGCAGGCAACTACTATTAGATTACACTAGCCGACTGATGTTTCACAGTCAAAAAAGTTTGTTTTTTTTTTAATTTACACTACTGTTACAACAGATATGAGTGGTGGCACTTGTTGGCAAGTGGGCCTGGCACACACGCTGGCAGGCAGGCAACTGCAATTAGATTACACTAGCAGACTGATGTTTCACAGTCAAAAACATTTTTTTTTTTAATTTACAATACTGTTACAACAGATATGAGTGGTGGCACTAGTTGGAAAGTGGGCCTGGCACACAGGCTGGCAGGCAGGCAACTGCAATTAGATTACAATAGCAGACTGATGTTTTACAGTCAAAAAAGTTTTTTAAAAAAAAATTACACTACTGTTACAACAGATATGAGTGGTGGCACTAGTTGGCAAGTGGGCCTGGCACACACGCTGGCTGGCAGGCAACTGCAATTAGATTACACTTGCAGACTGATGTTTCACAGTCAAAAAAGTTTTTTTTTTTTTAAATTTACACTACTGTTACAACAGATATGAGTGGTGGCACTAGTTGGCAAGTGGGCCTGGCACACACGCTGGCAGTCAGGCAACTTCAATTAGATTACACTAGCAGACTGATGTTTCACAGTCAAAAAAGTTTTGTTTTTTTTAAATTTACAATACTGTTACAACAGATATGAGTGGTGGCACTAATTGGCAAGTGGGCCTGGCACACACGCTGGCAGGAAGGCAACTGCAATTAGATTACACTAGCAGACTGATGTTTCACAGTCAAAAAAGTTTTTTAAATTTTTTTTTACAATACTGTTACAACAGATATGAGTGGTAGCACTAGTTGGCAAGTGGGCCTGGCACACACGCTGGCAGGCAGGCAACTACTATTAGATTACACTAGCCGACTGATGTTTCACAGTCAAAATTATTATTTTTTTTTAATTTACATTACTGTTACAACAGATATGAGTGGTGGCACTTGTTGGCAAGTGGGCCTGGCACACACGCTGGCAGGCAGGCAACTGCATTTAGATTACACTAGCAGACTGATGTTTCACAGTCAAAAAAGTTTTTTTTTTTTTAAATTTACAATACTGTTACAACAGATATGAGTGGTGGCACTAGTTGGCAAGTGGGCTTGGCACACACGCTGGCAAGCAGGCAACTGCAATTAGATTACACTAGCAGACTGATGTTTCACAGTCAAAAAAGTTAGTTTTTTTCAAAATTTACACTACTATTACAATAGATATGAGAGGTGGCACTAGTTGGCAAGTGGGCCTGGCACACACACTGGCAGGCAGGCAACTGCAATTAGATTACACTAGCAGACTGATTTTTCACAGTCAAAAAAGTTTTTTTAAAAAAAATTACACTACTGTTACAACAGATATGAGTGGTGGCACTTGTTGGCAAGTGGGCCTGGCACACACGCTGGCAGGCAGGCAACTGCAATTAGATTACACTAGCAGACTGATGTTTCACAGTCAAAAAAGTTTTTTTTTTTAAATTTACAATACTGTTAAAACAGATATGAGCAGTGGCACTAGTTGGCAAGTGGGCCTGGCACACACGCTGGCAGACAGGCAACTGCAGTTAGATTACACTAGCAGACTGATGTTTCACATTTAAAAAAGTTTTTTTTTTTCAAAATTTACACTACTGTTACAACAGATATGAGTGGTGGCACTAGTTGGCAAATGGGCCTGGCAGGCATGCTGGCTGGCAGGCAACTGCTATTAGATTACACTAGCAGACTGATGTTTCACAGTCAAAATTTATTTTTATTTTTTTAAATTTACACTACTGTTACAACAGATATGAGTGGTGGCACTTGTTGGCAAGTGTGCCTGGCACACACACTGGCAGGCAGGCAACTGCAATTAGATTACACTAGCAGACTGATGTTTTACAGTCAAAAATGTTTTTTTTAAAAAAATTTACACTACTGTTACAACAGATATCAGTGGTGGCATTTGTTGGCAAGTGTGCCTGGCACACACACTGGCAGGCAGGCAACTGCAATTAGATTACACTAGCAGACTGATGTTTCACAGTCAAAAAAGTTTGTTTTTTTCAAAATTTACACTACTATTACAATAGATATGAGAGGTGGCACTAGTTGGCAAGTGGGCCTGGCACACACACTGGCAGGCAACTGCTATTAGATTACACTCGCAGACTGATGTTTCACAGTCAATTTTTATTTTTATTTTTTTAAATTTATACTACTGTTACAACAGATATGAGTGGTGGCACTTGTTGGCAAGTGTGCCTGGCACACACACTGGCAGGCAGGCAACTGCTATTAGATTACACTCGCAGACTGATGTTTCACAGTCAATTTTTATTTTTATTTTTTTAAATTTATACTACTGTTACAACAGATATGAGTGGTGGCACTTGTTGGCAAGTGGGCCTGGCACACACGCTGGCAGGCAGGCAACTGCTATTAGATTACACTAGCAGACTGATGTTTCACAGTCAAAAAAGTTTTTTTTTAAAAAAAATTACAATACTGTTACAACAGATATGAGTGGTGGAATTAGTTGGCAAGTGGGCCTGGCACACACGCTGGCAGGCATTCAACTGTAATTAGATTACACTAGCACACTGATGTTTCACAGTCAAAAAAGTATTTTTACAAATTTTTTACACTACTGTTACAACAGATATGAGTGGTGGCACTTGGCAAGTGGGCCTGGCACACACGCTGGCAGGCAGGCAACTGCAATTAGATTACACTAGCAGACTGATGTTTCACAGTCAAAAAAGTTTTTTTTTACAAAATTGACACTACTGTTACAACAGATATGAATGGTGGCACTAGTTGGCAAGTGGGCGTGGCACACATGCTGGCAGGCAGGCAACTGCAATTAGATTACACTAGCAGACTGATGTTTCACAGTCCAAACATTTTTTTTTTTTTTTAAATTTACTCTACTGTTACAACAGATATCAGTGGTGGCATTTGTTGGCAAGAGTCAAAAAAGTTTTTTTTTTAAATTTACAATACTGTTACAACAGATATGAGTGGTGGCACTAGTTGGCAAGTGGGCCTGGCACACACGCTGACAGGCAAGCAACTGCAATTAGATTACACTAGCAGACTGATGTTTCACAGTCAAAAAAGTTTTTTTTTTAAAAATTTACAATACTGTTACATCAGATATGAATGGTGGCACTAGTTGGCAAGTGGGCCTGGCACAAACACTGGCAGGCAGGCAACTGCAATTAGATTACACTAGCAGACTGATGTTTCACAGTCAAATTTTTTTTTTTTAAATTTACACTACTGTTACAACAGATATGAGTGGTGGCACTAGTTGGCAAGTGGGCCTGGCCCACATGCTGGCAGGCAGGCAACTGCGATTAGATTACACTAGCAGACTGATGTTTCACAGTCAAAATTTTTTTTTTATTTTTTTTTAAATTTACACTACTGTTACAACAGATATGAGTGGTGGCACTTGTTGGCAAGTGGGCCTGGCACACACGCTGGCAGGCAGGCAACTGCAATTAGATTACACTAGCAGACTGATGTTTCACAGTCAAAAACATTTTTTTTTTTTAAATTACAATACTGTTACAACAGATATGAGTGGTGGCACTAGTTGGAAAGTGGGCCTGGCACACAGGCTGGCAGGCAGGCAACTGCAATTAGATTACACTAGCAGACTGATGTTTTACAGTCAAAAAAGTTTTTTAAAAAAAATTACACTACTGTTACAACAGATATGAGTGGTGGCACTAGTTGGCAAGTGGGTCTGGCACACACGCTGGCAGGCAGGCAACTGCAATTAGATTACACTTGCAGACTGATGTTTCACAGTCAAAAAAGTTTTTTTTTTTTTAAATTTACACTACTGTTACAACAGATATGAGTGGTGGCACTTGTTGGCAAGTGGGCCTGGCACACACGCTGGCAGTCAGGCAACTTCAATTCGATTACACTAGCAGACTGATGTTTCACAGTCAAAAAAGTTTTGTTTTTTTTAAATTTACAATACTGTTACAACAGATATGAGTGGTGGCACTAGTTGGCAAGTGGGCCTGGCACACACGCTGGCAGGAAGGCAACTGCAATTAGATTACACTAGCAGACTGATGTTTCACAGTCAAAAAAGTTTTTTAAATTTTTTTTTACAATACTGTTACAACAGATATGAGTGGTAGCACTAGTTGGCAAGTGGGCCTGGCACACACGCTGGCAGGCAGGCAACTACTATTAGATTACACTAGCCGACTGATGTTTCACAGTCAAAAATTTTTTTTTTTTTTAATTTACACTACTGTTACAACAGATATGAGTGGTGGCACTTGTTGGCAAGTGGGCCTGGCACACACGCTGGCAGGCAGGCAACTGCAATTAGATTACACTAGCAGACTGATGTTTCACAGTCAAAAAAGTTTTTTTTTTTTTACATTTACAATACTGTTACAACAGATATGAGTGGTGGCACTAGTTGGCAAGTGGGCTTGGCACACACGCTGGCAAGCAGGCAACTGCAATTAGATTACACTAGCAGACTGATGTTTCACAGTCAAAAAAGTTAGTTTTTTTCAAAATTTACACTACTATTACAATAGATATGAGAGGTGGCACTAGTTGGCAAGTGGGCCTGGCACACACACTGGCAGGCAGGCAACTGCAATTAGATTACACTAGCAGACTGATTTTTCACAGTCAAAAAAGTTTTTTTTAAAAAAATTACACTACTGTTACAACAGATATGAGTGGTGGCACTTGTTGGCAAGTGGGCCTGGCACACACGCTGGCACCCACCACCCATTTTGACCTTTTCGGCACTATCCACGATGTAAATAAATTTGTGAGGAAGCTCACTCTTAAAAAACATTTTTCTGATAGTGTGGATGGTGCCGAACAGGTGCACAGTGAGTGTGCCCCTCTTTTAACACAAATAAATAAAGATTGTCTTAAGTTTGATGAACAATGCTCAGTTTTGGATTTAATTTCTCTCTGTAATGAAAATGTACAACCTAGTGAAAGTACTATGAAACTTCCATCTGTTTCACACATAAAAAAGAGTCACTTCTATCCAGTACAAAGTAGGAGCAAAAATATAGACGTTTTCCAGCGCACAGTTGAAAAGAAACTAATAGCTTTATCAGAAGACATTCATTCTGACACCAAAAGGAAAAAAGATTTGTTTAGATGCAACCTTGCGCTGGAACAACGCCAAGCCCTAAAAACTCTGGGGTCCAACTAAGCTTTGGTCATTAAAGAATCTGACAAAGGGGGCAATGTGGTCGTGATGGATAGGGAGTATTATGTACAGGAGTCTCTTAGGCAACTTAATGATACAGAGGTTTACAAAAAGTTAACCTTTAACCCTACTGTAGCCTACACTCCCTTAGTAGAGGATATACTTATCTTTGGCCTCCAGAAGGGGATTATTTTACCCTCATTAATGGATACATTGCTCCCTAAAACTCCGCTCACACCCATTTTTTACTTCCTCCCTAAGTTGCACAAGGATGCGCTTAGGCCCCCTGGACGTCCCATTATCTCTGGGGTAGGTTCTCTTTTGGAACCACTCTCAGAATTTGTTGACTCCCTTTTACAACCTTTGGTTTGTAATCGAATGAGTTACATTAGAGATACTACCCAGGTTTTGAGAGCTGTATCGGCTATTAAGTGGGAACAAAACTATCGCTTTGTCACCATAGATGTGGTGTCTCTTTACACCTCCATTCCACACCAGCAGGGATTGAATGCTGTTTCTTTCCTTTTGGATAATCATTCTAATTACTCGGAAAACATTAAGCAATTTCTGATTCTGGCCATTGAATTTTTACTTACTCATAATTTCTTTTTGTTTGAGGGGTGCTGTTACCTCCAGAGGCGTGGAACAGCTATGGGGGCCAAGTTTGCCCCCTCTTACGCCAATCTCTATATGGGATGGTGGGAGCTGTCCCATGTCTATGGAGGTGACAACCCCTTCAAGAACCACATAGTTTACTTTGGCCGGTATATAGATGATCTTCTGCTGGTGTGGAATGGAGATGAAGACAGTGTTGTCAATTTTGTCAAATATTTGCATGACAATGAAGCAAATCTCAAATTCATTTTTGAGCAATTACAAATCGTGCCACCCAGGACACGTCTTGAAAGCCATACCAAAAGGCCAATACATACGGACTAAAAGACTCTGTTCCAATGATGCAACATATAAGGAACAAATTGATATTTTGGACAAAAGATTGTCTGAGCGGGGCTATCCAACTCATTTACTAAAAACTACTAGAGAAGAAGTTACTCTAATACCACGTGATACTCTTTTGGAGTACAAACGTGTCGATTTGGACCGCTCCAAAACAAAGACTAGTGGGAATAAGCTAATTTTTAGCACTCCATATAGTCAGGAATTTCACAAAATCTGTAATGTTGTAAAAGAATGTTTACCCATCCTTGCCACTGACCCCAGTTTGGAGAAAGTGGCAAATAATGGATGTAAATTCGTGGCTAGAAAAGCTAAGACCATAGGAAATATGGTGGCCCCTTCTCAACTACCTGAACGCAATGTGCGTACATGGATACCCAAAAGGCTAGGCTTTTACAGATGCAAGTCTAGAATTTGTAAGACTTGTTACTATGTTACTGAGGGAGAACTGT